>NC_137923.1:19602799-19672799 GCF_963457725.1 Sprattus sprattus
ACAGGAGTCAACGTGGAAAAACGACACGACATAACACACTGATGACACATTGTGTCGTAAGACAACCTGACTGACCTGACTCATATAACATGAACAAGAACATGACTCAAAAAAGGACACAATGATACATCAGAACACAAAGAGATAATAATATGATACAAATCAACACATAATGTCATTATGTCAACATGGCATAACACAACACAACAGATAATTAAACAACACACAACTCAGACTGAAATACACAGGATAACACAGCACAGTACTGTACAATTCAACACAGAAAGACATCACAACATCCCACAATACTTAAAACAGCAAAATGACATTACACAATAGCACAGACAGATGATGTAACACCAGAGAGGGAAGAGAAAGTAAAGGGAGGTCATGCCACACAGGAATATTCCTTTTAAAATACCACTTCAGTCATTTTGGCCAATTACAAAAAAGTATTTCACATACAGTATATGTATCTGCAACTTAACACAACACTGCTAAAAACCAGTGGTGGGTAGTAACGCGTTACAAGGAACGTAAATGAGTAAAAAAGTACATTTTTCGGGTAACGAGAACTTTTTGCGTTCCTTTATAAAGTCTGCACTTTTACTCTTACTCGAGTAAATATTTGAACTACAATTCTACTCTTTACTCAGTTACATTTCCATTGTGATTTCATTAAAATGAGTATTGTGATAAAAGTACACATATCTTTGTTTACTGGAATACAAGCATACACGGCAACCAGAGGGTAAAAACGGAGAGGTCAGTTGGCTATGCGTTATCGACGCGCCCTCCACAGGTTGCAACATTGTTGGCATTTCATAGCCGCGCAGGAGACAACTTCAGGTCGACCGTTACGACTTAATCGCCGCCACTATGGATGAGAAGATGGACGAAGCTAGCGTTAGTACTGGTCCTCCTGACAGTCCTGGGGCAGCCCCCACTCCAATGTAATAATATTTTTTGCAACTCACCGTCAGCATCATGTTTATTTACTTGGCTAGCTTGCAAAAGGCAGCTAAGTTATACTGTCAGAATTGCTAGCACGAATAAGTCAAAAACATTTGTAAAATGGCAGGTGATTCATGGCATCTTTTTTCTCTAACCGGGATGATCTTGTAAATAACAATGCTTTTGCAGTCAGAAAGAGAGAGAGAGGGCATTTCTCTCCATGAGAAAGAATGAGATCTCCTACATGGTCAATCATTTTAATGGCCTACTGTTATTTTCTATGAGATGTGTAATGAAAAAAAAAACATACATGATATAAGCAACTTGTGAAGAAATGTGTCAAGAGTGCATTTCTTTCTGACTTACTCACGTTATGTTTTCCATTGATCCAAACACTCCAACACAAAAAAGTTACTTGTAATTTGAGTAACTTTTAAACAGAGTACTTTTTTACTCTTACTCGAGTAAGTTTTCCAATTGGAATATTTACTTTTACTCAAGTCGATTTTGAAGGAGGTAATTGTATTTTTACTTGAGTACCAATTTTCAGTACTCTACCCACCACTGCTAAAAACATAGCAACGCGGCATTGTGTAGACCTCAAGACAGCACCAAAATCTAAATAAAGGAGGTTTCCGCGTATTTCCATATTGTTTTACTGTGCACTTTATCTAGGTAAATTTACTTTCAGTAGAATCAGTGAAGAGTACAGAGCTGGACATTCACATAACACAGCACCACGGCACACAGAGCTTTGCTCTGTCCACATTAGGAAACGATAGTATGGTATCTCCTCTCTATTGGTGCCTACAGTTGATCAAACATGAAATGTTATTCATTCCTTTTAAATCCATGACTCTATCCTTTGTTCATGCTTAATTCCAATTGCTTTCGTTATCACCTATTTTTTTGTTAGATATTTCAATTATCAAAAATTGTAAAATGATGTGGTGGCTTGTGTGGCTTGACTGCGTCTGTCTTCTGACATAAATGGGATCTGATGAAAAGAGGGGCAATGGAGCGGACATAAAAAAAGACATTTTTTTCTTTGGGCGATTATGAGGACAGAGAAAGACACAGTGTATGACAGAATAGTACAGGAGAGAGAAAGTAGAGAAGAGAGAGAGAGAGAGAGAGAGAGAGAGAGAGAGTAAATGAGGAGAGAGAATAGCAGAAACATAGAGAGAGAGAAAGAGAAAAAAGTGCCACAGAGACACAGCATAAATCAATATTTCAGATTTGAGGATTCAGAATGAGTGAAGATTGTCTCAAGACAATCTTTTTTTTTAGGTCCACATCAGTCACACATGCTAAGGGAATTAGAGGTCTGGAATCTGGCTGGCAAACATGCCAAACCACATAACAAACACTGGTTTCATCCTCTTTTGCTCTCTCTTTCTCCTTTCTCTCCCTTTGTGTCTGTCACTTTCCCCCTCGATATGAGAAGCCTATTTTCACCAGACCGACACAAAGGCCATCACGGTTCCATCACCAGACAAAACTGTACAAAAGTGTCAGCACTCCTCTTCAAGGCTTTGGCAGTTACATCCTCTGACGCACAAAATGGCTCTAGTTTGTTGATCAGAGCAAACACTATGTCCTCCTAATATTTGACAGGATACACTGGATGTCCACCTCAAGATATTTATATGAGGTTATGAGTTTCAAAAAGAGGAGAGAGCCCCAATCGCTCTCTGATCAAATTTAGCATTTAAAGGAAGATTTAATTGAATTACGAGTGTATTTTAAGGCATGCCTCACTCTTTCTTCTGAAGAGGCTTTGACATTTCTGTGTTTTACTTCAGAGCAAAATCTCCTTTTAAAAAGTATTTTTCTTTTAAGAAGACTGGAGCTGGAACTAGAACTGTGTAAGTGGAACTGGAACTGGAACGGAAATAAAATATGATAACTCAATACAGAAAAAGTCACATCTACCATAACAACACGGTATTTGGTGCATTAAACAATTTAAGAAGACCGGTCGGGCATGCTCCACGTCTCCATGCACACACACTTTATGCCCTGGTGCAATTTTCAGCCTGATTCATGTTAATAGGGAATAATATGCACAAGCCCGACATCACGTTAAAACATGCTTAATTCAATCATAACACACACTGCTCTACATCATAATGACCGTTGTCTGGCGGACGATAATGGCGCAAAACAGCCCTTGCTCCATTAAAATGTGCCTCTAACAATGGTGTTGAGGAGCGATGAAGAGACAGAGGAGGAGGAGGAAGAGAGGATGAGGAAGAGGAGGATGGATAAGGAAGCACTGCAGCAATGCGGGGGACGTGCTAGCCCAAAACACAACACAAGCGCATGCTTCACTTGGCATGTAGGCCATGCCAACAACAATGCATAATCTAGCCAGTGGGCACGAGGGGGAACATTCAGAGATGCGGCTGCATTGCTGTGACAGGACGCTTGGCCCCCGAGGAGCTCACTGGCCATCACTAAATTAATGGGAGACTGTGATTTCTTCTTTTATAACCCCCCACCTACCACATCCAGGGTCTTTGCAGTTCAAGAGAGAATTAGTTATGTTTGTCGCTCATTAAAGCTTTCTATTCTTACTCATGTAGAGCAGGAAGCATGCTGTTTATGAGGATTCCAAAGCAACAGATTTAACTTCCCATTTCATCTTATCTTGACTATCTCTCCACTGAGATTTACATTGCATATGAGAGAGTAACAAGGTGTCAATGCTATGAGGTTCCAACTTTATGTTTTCAGTATGTGCCAATTGTGCTTTTTCTGTGGTGTTTCTAATAAATGGTTACAATAATTTTGAATAAAAAACATTGCTTAACCTATTCTTCATAACACAGATTACGTAGAGAACGACACAAATCGATTTATAGCACTAGACACAACATGCCACAACATGCCACAGACCCACAAGGAGAGATCTATAATACTATCACAGGTGCCAGACTTCTCCTTCACCCTCTTCTCAGGAGCAGCCACAGCAGCAGGAGGAAGAACAGTACATGATGATGATGATGATGGTATGATGATGGTATCCATACCGCAGCAGCTTCCTCTTGCTCTTAAGTGTTTGGCTCTCTGAGGAAGCGATGAAGCCCATGAGCTGCCTGGCCCTGTACGCCCTACAAAGATCCCTTTAACTCCCCTCTTCTACCTCCATCTCTGCCGGCATGTTATGGCGGACATGTTACGTTACACAAGCGTCTCTGAGGCCGCACGGCCCCACCTTGTCACTGAAGCTGCCTTCTGCTGCTGTTGCTGCTGCTCTTACTGCTGCTGTTGCTGCTGCTCTTACTGCTGCTGTGAACAGGAGTTGTCACGTGGCGCTGTAAATCTCTCACTCCCGGAGTTTGTCAGACTCCCCCCAGCTCCTGTGACACACTGCCACTCACTCACACACTCATAAAAACACATACACACATTCTCTCACACACTCACACACACACTCACTCACACACTCATACATACTCTCTCTCACACACTCATACATACTCACTCTCACACACTCTTTCCATGCAGGCTGTGGGAAGCACACAGAGATAAATGCCCAGGTTGAGATGCCGTATCTTCAGACTCGTACCAAACACTCTCCAAAACTTCGAGATTTTTTCCCCCTTTTGGTTTCTGTTCTTCTCATGAGGTCATGAAATCCTTCCTTGTAAATCCATGGAATCTGAACAGCAGGTGAGAATCCAAAAACACCATAGTAAGGCAGGGCTCCTCTCAAAACACAAGTTCGCAATATAAAACTTCACACATTCTAAAAGTCAATTTATGTGAATGTTGCAAGGGCCCAGTTATACTGAGCAGATACGGGTATTTAAGGTATTTGTTGCTGAAATACCAAAATGATCTATGAAATCATGTTTCCTAATACAGACATAGTTGCATGCAGACTATTACGCCCCTTTTTATTGCACTGGTGCTGGGCAAAGGTGCCCTCTTGGGTCACACAGAACCATTATCTATTGTGATCTACTGTAGCAACTATGGCTTTTGTAGCAAGACACAATTGTAAAGTCCCAAAAACAAAACCAGAGCAAAAGTCAAAATGTAACTTACCCTGCAGAGAAGAAATGGTTACAGAGTAATCAATGATTAATTATTAGTTTTTCCACTGCTTTGGTCAAATTAATTTGCAAAGAAAAGGAAAGGGCAGACATTTTTAGATGCTCTTTTTTATCAGAATCAGGTTTTATTCGCCAAGTAAAAAAACAAGGTATTTGACTTGATATAGTGGCTCTCAGTGTGCTTACACAGAATATACATCACAATACAACACAAACAGTGCAGTGGTCTAAGACGTCTAAAAAAGTATATACAAGGAGGAATGGCTATACGTATACAGGAGCTGTAAATTGTAACACAACAATAGTGCAAAGAAGTGGAGAGTGCAAGAAGTGCAGGGATAAATATTAGATGGTATGAGTATGACGGTTATACAGTAAGGGTGGGATGTGTTTTGTATTTGAGGATTAAATAAATAAATATGATTGCGGGAGTAATTGTACCGTGGTTATTATATTGATCCAGGGTTATTGCACAGTGCCACAGTGGGTTAGCTTTTATTCCATTTTTTCACCGTGACCTCACCCGTGTGTGTGTGCATGTGTGTGTCGGTGTGCTTGTGTGAGCTTGTATGTATGAATGAATGCGGATTACCAAAAGCTGTATAAATAGAATGTGATGTGTCCGAAAAAGAGAGATATTTCCCAAATTCACAGGCTGTGGGGCTGGATTGGGTGGAGTGCGTGTACGTGAGTGGCAGGCGGGCATGTGTCTCTTGTGGACAGCCCTGTCCCAGCCGCGCTGCAGGGCCTTACATCCGCACGGTAAACACTGAAAAACATTTACCCTCTACAGCTGAGACCCCACACAGACATACAGTACATGCACACACATTTATACAGTCGAACACACAGATGTACAAACACACATGCACAAGCATGAGCTAACATGGACACACACACACACGTACGCAAACTCTCTGGCATACACATACCCACACACACTCCAAAACACTAACACATGGACAGATGAGACCTTTTCTACATCAACACTCCCGAAGATGAGAACACACACTCACATATATTTACCTACTCTCTCTCTCTCGCTCTCGTTCTCACACACATACACACACACTCACTCTCTGTATCTTTCTCTCTTCTGACTTTCCCCCTCTCACACACATACTCACTCAATGGCTCTTTATATCTCTCCCCCCACACACATCACACATCACACACACACGCACACCTGGATCCCATCCCTAATCCAGCTGCCCCGTGTTTGTATCTGTTCAAAACAGTTTGGGTGGCAGCGGGGAGAGGAACAGAGTGCTCCCCGCACACACGGGGTATTAAATCACAGCGTAAACCATGACTGCAAAACACACACATACCTGAGACCCCCGAGACCATGTCAGCCAGGTTTGAGTGGAAAAGACAGCACAAAGTCAGACACCTCTGCAAAACAATTGTGGCTAATTTGTCTATGTCCATTTCTTTTCCACACTTAAACCACGTTACAGTGAAAACCAACAGAGGGCTTACTTTGTATTTACTGCTTAGCAAAAGGGATAGGAATGGAATTAACATAGGCCCCCTGTACATTGTTCATTGCATTTATATTCATAGCTGGGAACAATGTCCTAACATTATCTCCATCAGTATATGTGCTGTGTGGGCATGGGACCCATGATTTTGGTGGTGTTGGCATCTTCTTTTTACCAGTTCAACTACAGTGCTCAATCTTTTTGAGTTGTTGCACTGTGTAAATGAGGCTTGAGGCCTTGTTTTTTTTTAAATCCCCATCACATGGTAGTGCACCGTTGTGCTTAACAGAGACAGCAAGCCACAGAGCGTTGCCCCCCCCCCCCCCCCCCCCCCCCCACACACACACACATACACACACCCCTTGCTCTACCTAATCATGGCAATTACAAGACATCTGCTGCAAGTTCCCCTCTGTCATTGGATCCAAGCAATCAGCCTTTATTACAAGCATTAACAAAGCCCCCCCCAACCCCAGTACAGGGCCTCTGCTTCGCAGGCCCCAGACTGTGAATGAAGATCCAGCCACATCCTTGCCATGGAGGAGCCATTCAGACTGTGAATAAAGAGCCAACCACATCCTTGCCGTGGAGGACCCATTCCCCTTATCCCCAGACTCTGAGACGTATGGGTTTCTATGCTTTTTATCCAGGATTCACCTTCCCCTTGCCCTAAGACTCTGAGACAAATGGGTTTCTTTGCTCTTTATCCAGCACTCACCCAACACCCTGATCAGGCCTTAGGTTATTAGGTTATGTTATTTTTCCAAATATCCCCAATTTGTATTGCATTTGGAGAGCTGCGATCTTGTGCTGCCTTATGGCTGACAATGGTCTGTCTCACACAGCCTGTTATAAATGAATCACAGGCTTGTATAGCTTCTGAATTGTATGTTATGATTATTCAATGGTATGGAAAAAAACACCAGCTGGTTACCAGGCTACTAGTTCATAACAGCAGCTGAAAGAATAAAACGAATACAAGTTTTCAGTGGAGAAAAGCCAAAGGTGGCAAGGCAATGGTCTACCATAACGCGCTTGGAAGTAATTTGGTTAAATGTTGCAATGGAAATGTAATGTCAGATTAGACCATATGCCTGTATGCTTGTCTGACTGCCACTTGTGATAAAAAAAATTACGAGATAAGTTTACTCATTTCAATATATAGACTTACTGTTCATATTTAACCACACATTAAGATACAGAATGACTCGTACAATGGTGTACAGTGACACAACTTGTGCTATTTGTATCTTGTATCATATATTTTAATATTTGATACAAATATTAAATATTCTGGACATGCATATGTTTTTTAATAACATGCACAATCTACACAGACCATTGTAATATAAACAAACCTGTGTTTTGTGAGAAACAAAATCAGGGCGTATCTGAAAGACGTATTTGAGAGGGAAATAGCATATGGTATTTTCCTTGAAGACACCCTCTACTAATGCTGCAGATTTCCATTTCCATTAGACTCTACCATTTACATTAGACTCTGCCATGTTAGGTGGCAGTCATGAAAATGTGTCCCGGCTAAAATAAAATTGGTTATTCTATAGCTGCAGCAGGGCTGGTAAAATTACATTTTTGTGCCACAATATAGACACAATATCTGTGTCAAATAACCATGGAAACCACAGAAACTATCTTCCTTTGCAGAAACCTGCTACTCTCATTAAGGATTATCTCATAGTGTGCAGCATCAGTCAGCTCAGTAAATAGCTACTCTGTGTGTATGTGTGCGTGTGTGTATGTGTGTGTGAGGAAGAGAGGTTGAGAGAAGTCTGTGAGAGACTTAATTCTTAAAAAGGGATGTTTTAAGCCAGCAAGACTGCTTTGCTGTAAATATATTTGGTGGCTGACAGTTGACCGCTTTGCCTGGTTTGATGAGTTACTTTAAAACACTTCAACTGAAAATTATGTTTTATTAAATAAAGAGGTTGGAATTGTTTACTTTTTTGCATTTTGATTTACATACATCACTCTCTACTACATCAGTGCACATAAAAACACACCTTCATGCAAATCCACATGGACACTCTCACACCCATACACACCCACACTAACACACAGACACACAAATAACAAATTATACTCTTTCATCAGAAGAAACCAGCACAGAGACAGACAAAACACACACACATACACATACACAAAGGTAGTCAGGAAACCGTGAAGTAATTAATCAAAGAAAATTCCATGATGGACCCTCCTAACACAACAGTTATGCAGCACCAGGATTGTGGTTAGTGGCACTACATGGGAAAGCTTTGAGCGGATATTGATCGGGCTGAGAGTGCCTCCTTTCCAGTCGGCGCATCCAAAGTGTGAGGCTTACATGTGTGAGTGTGTTTGTGCGTATGTGCATATAAGGCATGTATGTGAGTCTATATGTGTGTGTGTGAGTGATATATATATACGTACATAGATAGGTAGATAGATAGTTAGACAGATAGATAGATAGATAGATAGAGGTATATAGAGAGAGAGAGCTTGTGTTCTCCCATTCTCCCAGTCGACTCTTGTCGCCCCACCTACCTCCTCCACCACCACCACCTCCTACTCCTCCTCAACAGGGCCCCGTCCCCTCTTCCTGGAATACAGATCCATTTAAAAATGGATTATTGCATTACGGTCGTGTTCAGCAGCAGAGCATCGTAAATGTATGGCCTTCTATTCACATTCACTCACTGGTGATAATGGAGCTGGGTCAGAGCTGCGGGGTAGAGGATGTGTGTGTGTGTGTGTTTGTGTGTGTTTGTGTGTGTGTGTGTGTGTGTGTGTGTGTGTGTGTGTGTGTGTGTGTGTGTGTGTGTGTGTGTGTCTGTGTGTCTGTCTGTGTGTCTGTGTGTGTGTGAAAAAAAATCACTGCTATTTTAGTGTTTTTTTCTGAATTATTTACCAAAATCTGTCACTATGTCAAGCTACTCTCATAAAGGATTAAGGTAACATACGGATAAGTAGGCTTTGTAGGCCATGATTTGTGGTAGCCTAATAACGTGTATTCATTACTATAAGGATCAAATGCATGTGGTAGGATAACACACACACACACACACACACACACAAATATATGTATAACAATATAGGCTGCATAACTAGCATTAGCATATCATAATGTTACAAAATAAAAAAGTAATAATAAAAAACATTCAGTGCTCCATTGCATCTGCTGTTTTGTGGCAGATGAAACTCAGAATGTACCAGCTCGACAGCTTGACAGCTCTAAAGGGTTTTCATAATTCCAATTTTTTAAGTGGACTCCCACCCGGCCAGGCCTCACACACGAACATACACAGACAGACTGCCCCACCCTTTTTTTCTTTACGGATTCTTACACAAGTGCCTGTTCGGCTTGAGCCGCCAGCAGGAACGCTGCATCAACTGGCTTCATTCTACGCCAATCACAATGACAAACTGATGATCTACCAATACATTTGCAGCCAATGCATGTGCTGCTTGCGGGCCATGTGATGTTAGCCCATCCTCCCTGTCTCTCACCGTTTGCAGAATACACTTTAATCGCCTGAACTACTGCGGAGCGAGTGGGATGTCATAGACTATCGTAGTGGTAGAGTTTGAAGAATCATTCGGGTGGAGGCTGCAGTTGAGGCATGCAATGATGTTACTGGATTGTCCCTCTTTTAACTCTAACATCAACCCTGACATCAACGACGACAATTGGTCGTAAGTATGTTTTGAATTAGAACATGCATTTTACGGTTTAACGACATATGCTGTGTGCATGTAGCAGATAGAAAACGTGAAACAATGTAGCTGTCGAGAGGCTTTTTGCGTTAAAGTCAACTATCAGCGCAAGGCTGACTGAATAATAAAACTTTATAGTCTACGGGCTGTATTCTTGTCTTTTTGATTATTCCCGACTTCATCTCCAAAGTGTGCGATGTTATGGTTCGCTTAATCACTACAAATGTTAATTGAATTAAATAAATAAATACAACTTTCCGTGTTCGACTCATCTGAAAGTCATCCGATGGATGTACGGGTTTTTATAGGCTATCGTCGCATTTCACTGCAGTGTCTGGCTGCCGGTGTTCAGACTGGATGGTTGCGCCGTCTCCCGTAAATGAAAAAGTGCGGTAAACTCGCTGACCTCTCAGACAAGGGCGCGTAACTGTCCACCTGGTCTCCATGGCTCAGTTAACGTTGACTCGTAAGCGCTTCAACTGCAACACTTGCAAGTGCATGTCTCGTTATAATATCTGCGTATGTGAGTCCTGTTCAGTTTGTTTTAAAACGAGATGTGCGGTTCAAGTTTTAGTGCCATTCTTTTGCAGCAAGAGAGTTGTGTTTCAGTAAATTAGTGTGACATATTGTATTTGCACCTAGCGTGCCCTGCAAATATAATTGCACTTAATATTTGAACCATGCAGGTAAATACAAAAAAAAAACACAATTTCAATAAAATGTATTTGTACTGCAATTTGAAAACGTATAATGGATTGCCAAAGTCGTTGGAAAATTGGAGCCTACGATACATCAGTTAAGACTGTGTAACGTTAAATATTCTGTTATGCTGTACTTTTTCATCAACTTAAATAGGCGACTGCAGACCGATGCGTGTTTTTGTGTTAAGGATGTCTGGTGTGGATCGAATCCAGATGTTATTGTGGTGGGTTTTGTCACTGTTTTTGATGTAGCCTGGGATATGTGGACAACGGAGACATCCTTGCATAGCGCGATTCTAAAAGGAAAACAGCATCCCACGGCCTACACTATAATTATTCTTGTACCGGATAGTGTTCTCCCTCTTTGTCTTTCGCCTCCGCCGGAGGCTACACCTCCCCCAACTATCCACCGCCCACGGCGACCAGAGACACCTGAAGACTAGACAGTGATCCACGGTTTCGGGGCTGTCTAGTCTAGAGCATGGCCTATGCCCCCTCCCTTATCCATTCCCCGTTCCCCCACCAGTCGTAGGGCGGTGTACGCTGTGTTTTTCAGCTGCTCGTTAAATGTTCGGCGCACAGACATCCAAACTCTACTACCTACATAGAAAAGACGCACATGGTTTACCAGAGAAGTGAGACTGATACAATATTAATTGTATGTCCACGTAGTAAAACAGGCCTATTTTGGTTATTGCAATTACCGTAATTTGTTCACATCCACCTGCGTGGATAGTTCCGTTACATCTACAAGAAAGCATTAAAGGCTGTAATGCAATTTGATTGCAATTACAGCTTATACGACGCCTCTGCGAGTTATTGAATTAAACTGGACAACAAACAGGTCATCATACCAATTATTGCCCCTTGACAGAATCATTTGAAAACGCTTAATATAGTAGAAGTTAATTGAACTGGCTGTAGCTTAATATATATTGTCAAATTGTAATGTGGAGAATCCCCTGTGAGGTCTGTTCAATACATAACATCAGGGGTGTGCGTTGAGTTTTATTTGACATTTAAAATATTCTAGGATTAATTTAAAGGGATTAAACTGGTATTAAAGGCTAGTCAATTCAACATATTTTGGTATTACTAGTTTGCTGTTCTTAGTCTCTTGTACAAACTTAAGTAAAAAGCGGAGTCTATTTTAATCTGTATAATGGTATACATACAGAAGTTGAATCTTAAATATAGGCCAGTCTGAAGTCTCCATCCACACACCTTTGCTCAGTGTTTTCTCAACATTCCAACTTCTAAAGATAATATTGTACATTGATTGCAGTTGTTATTATTCAAATTAGATCTTAATTAACCTGATGCTTGCTGCATCTTTTATACCTGATATGTGAAGAAAGATTATGTATGACAAAACGCTGTATAGACCAGAAGGCTTGAGAACGCCTGGAGAATAGCATGGTTTCCCTTAGCAGTGTCATCCTTGACCTGTGTGAAAGTTTAAAACTATGTTAAAACACAGCCATGGTGTCATTATGTTTAAAAATAGATGATTGTCTATTGACGTTTTTTTGGAGAATAGCTAATCGCTTCTAATGCTAGTGAATCTTGCCATGTACAGGCAATGTTCCCTCTCTGCTGGTTTGGTCCCACCGTCATCTGACTGTATGGATCATCCAAAAAGAGGTGATGGTAAATAGCATCATATTGACTAAGAGGAATCAATGCAAGATATTGGAGTCTGTCTGGGTGGGGGGTAGGGTGGGTAGTAGCTGGACCCCCTATGGCGGAAAAAGAAGACATGACAATAATGGATGCTGAGACACCAGGAGAGAGAAGAAAAAGAGGGAGGGAGACCAGACCATTAGGGGACTTTGGTGGTGGCCAGACATCTTTGAATTGCGCTCAAACCCACTGCCAATTGATGGGAAGAGGCAGTCTGTTCTTGGTCATGGAGACCTGACAGCCTCCTAAGGTTTTAGGGATATTGCTTTGTGAAGCTAACGCAGGTGGAAACGCGTGACCGGGAGAGGAGGAGGAAGGAAAGAAAACTATAGCGCTGCTGCAACTATCAGCACACCAGGAAGTTAAATGCCTTGAGGTTAATGAGGCAATCTGCATAAATTCGTTTTGCCATCTGGATTTAGAGATGCTTTGTGCCGATGTAATGTTTTAGTTTCCGGAGAACTTTGCGTGTTTGGGATGGGGGGTTGGGTTTATTTGTGAGCAGTGTCTTTCTCTTTTTTCTAGTTGAAGGTGTTAATAAGCCCCAGTATTTACCTGAGTGGTTCTATTCTTGACTGTGATTGCAGAATCTCTCTGGGAACTGGTTGGATTACATTTTGGTCATTGGAAGGATGAGTGAGGTGAATGATATTGATTGAAGGGATTCTCTCTGGTGATCCTGCTAATGCTCTTCAGGGCTTTGGTTCACATTAGCAGACGACTGACCATGATACCGGACAGGGACTTTGTCTGACTATCAACGCATGGCATCATTTATCAACTGCTTCGGCAAAATGTTTTTTTTTTCTCCTCTAAGCCCTGGACAAAAAGGGGCCGTATATAACTTTAATGAGAACATGCCTGTACTGTCTGGCTCATTGTTTATCTGTTGTCTTGCAAAATGTTGCCTGAGGGGATCTTTCTGATCGTATTGAGCGCATGTAATGCTTTAAAATGACTGGTTTGGCATGATGGGAGATGACATGTGGCTAGCCTTGCTGTAATCAGACATGACAGCACAGTGATTTGACGTTGCCGCAGAATATTGTGGCTACATTTTTTTTTCATGGCATTTGCTAATTACTTGGCGCTCCAAATTTGGAGAAAAAGTAAAGAAATCTGGGCCTGAATTATTTTATTTGAGATGCATTTGAAGCTGGTGCAAAGAACATGGTAACAGTGAATGGTGTTTTTGTGCAACCTTTTAGTTAGACTGGCAATCCCTTGTTTATGCACCATCACTGTCTTTAACATGGAGCAGCCATGTTGCAGGCCAAATTCTCAGGAGAACAGCGTGTTCTTGCTGCAGAGAGACTGTGAAAACTCAAGTTCCCCTTTACTTCACTTTCAGTTCCAAACAACTTGCAGAGCGTTGCTCTAATTCTTATTCACGCTATCGGCATTGTGTTTTTCAGATTAGGCAAGAGATTACGGGGATCCCGACCATGGGGAGATGTTGTGGGCTCAATGAGGCGTCCCATGCCTTTACCCCCTATCTGTGAGGAAAATGAACAAGCTCATTTGTATTAACGGGCTGATTTTATGTTAAGGGAGGGTGAGGGTGATAGAGGAGAAAGCCAGGGACATCTTTTTAAAGTGTGAAGTGTGTTTGATGTTTATCCAGAGTTGAATATTTGTCTCATCAAAAGAGAGTGTTAAAAATGGCCGTGGCAGTGACTTTTTGACCACCAGTTTTGCTTGCAACAGCAGACTTCCTAGAAGCAAAGAACAGAAATAAGCACCAGGATTCTACGTTCACAACTCTCCATGTTCTACTTCCACATTATGTTTATTTATATTTAACAGTCATAAACGTTAGACCCCATTAGTAAAATAACTTTCCATTCCTTGGTCAACACAGAGCATGGCATAGCATTGAAGTCAGAATTCTTTCACTTTCTAATTCTATAGCACACATACAGCGTACTGGTATTTTGTCACTGTTTGCTGCCTGGAGCCAGTGGCTTGGGGCCCTGGACGCTCATCCACTTTAAGCAGAGTTAAGATGAGGGCTTGACCTTTGTGTGTCTGGACCTGTTGCGCCCGTCTCTTATACATAGCCTGAACCTTGAGGGGAGCCAGGTGTGCTGTAAAGGTGTCTGGTGTGGTTCTCCTCCCGTTCTCTCTCGTTACATGGGAAAGCATTTATAATCGTCACGGCTGACCTTTTGCTATTGTCACTTTCCCCCACAGTAATTAAACTGTCAGGCTTAGTGAGAAGGAGTCTCTCAAATTGCTGAAAATGTGGCTTGATCTTTTTCTTATTTTTGTGCTCTCTCCATCAAAGTTGAACTGAGCCGCAGAGTTAAAACCTGCAACTCAGCAATTCTGTTTTTTTTTTTTATATATATGGAACCAAATTCGGTTTTTTTCTCTTTAGCTTTTGTTCTTCTTATTCATTCCTGGAATATTGAGTGAAACAAAGTGAACTCTTTGGTGTGAGAGCGGCTTTGGCCCAGCTGCAAGCTACTGTTTGGTGGAGGGTTGTGTGAGGATCTTGCCTGCTGAAAACGTGTAACATGGCGACCACAACAGGGGTCTGATCAGGTCAGGCTGCCAGAGAAGATTTCCCCTCCTGGCGTCTCGTTCCTAACGTTCATATGGAAGTAGGAGCACCAGGAAATGGCATACATTCTTTCTGACCGATTCAAAAATAAACTGGAGTCCTCACTTCCTGTTGCTGGAGAGCAGATGGGGAGACAAGGGAAGGAGAGGAGGGGAGATGAGAAAAGAAAAGGGGAGATAATTGGGTAGATGAGGCGGGAGAAGAGGAGAGACAAAAGGAAGAGGGGAGAGGAGAGAAGGGTAGATGAGGAAAGGAGAGCCGAGGAGGGAAGGGGAGATGAGAAAAGAGGAGACAAGGGTGAAGTAGACGCAGGAGGGGAGGAGGGGGACGGGGGTAAGATGATAGAAATGCAGAGGAGGTGGAGAAGGGTAGATTGGAGATGGATGGAGGTAGGGGAAAGAAGAAGAGAAGATAGAACATAGAAGAGTGAGGAGTGGCTTTGGTGGCAAAAAAAATCCCTCCACCATTGAATCCTCAAGTGACATTTCCAAGGGTTATGTCACATGCTGTGCTTCCCGCTTTTGTAAAGGGGAGATTAAGGCCCCGGCAGTGCGGTTGCCAAGTCCATCCCAGCCACGCTCCCACATCCTGTGGGCTTGGCGCGTTCCAATGTTGGGGGTCGGAGCGGTGTAGATCTGCTTGGACACTTCTGGTCTTTGCTTTCTTCTCCTCCTTCTTAAAAGAGAGTTGAAGTTGGGTCATAGGAAGAAGATGTGAAAGCTGGGCGCCTGGGAGGGTTATTGTTTTTATCAGGGTCTATTCATTACTTAAGTAGCGGTTTTGTTTATTATCAATAAACAGCTATGCTGCAGCTGAATGAAAAATAAAACATAGGCGCGAGTGATTTGGGATTTCCAGTGCTTAGAGCATTCTTAGATTTTGGAACAGGGAGAATATCCTTTATTTTCTTTTTTAGACGCGGTGCGTCTTAGTTTTAGTTAAGGGCTGGGGCCTGGAGGTCTGGCTGTCTTTTCCCTTTATTATTTGCAGTTGTATATTGTTTTCTTTTTTATTGTTCTGGCTGAGTTGTTAATTTTCTCTCTCTCTCTCTCTCTCTCTCTCTCTCTCTCAATTTTGAATAAATAATGGAGGGCACTGTAAACGAGTTGAAAACATGTTATATGCTGGCGTCTCATCGGCTGCCAGAGTGAGTTTGGGGGAGGAGTTTCAGCACGATGATGCGTGAAGACCGGCTCTGCTGAGCTGGCATGAAACTTCACTAACAACAAAAGAGAAGTTAAGACTGTTGCCCCCCATCCCTCCCTCCCTCCCTCTCTCCCTCCTGGCACTGCTCCCCCTCTTCCTCCAACCCTCTCTCTCTCTCTCTCTCGCTCTCTCTGCCTATAGAGAACATAGGAGCACGCAGGCATTGGGAGGGAGGTACTGTGCTGTGCTGTACTTGCACGGCTCTCATCTGGTGTATTCTTGGCTTGGAAGGACATGGTTCTTCTGGCAGAAAAATAGATCCATCAGATCTGCATGTAATTATGTCGGAGTAAGAGTAACAATTTCAGATGTGTCTGAGAGAAACAGAACATGCATGGTGTGTTATTAAAAATCCTCTGGGTTTCTCTTTGGTAGGGGGGGTTGGAGGTTTCCTGTCAACATGTTTTTGATATTCCTTAATTTATTGATTGTTTAAGTTTTACCCTCCGTGTTATTTACAGTGCCATTATGTATGCGTTGTTTGTGCTGGAGTGGTGCGGTATGGCCTTGTTGGAAGGAAACTGAGATAATGTTTTCAATGTTTTCTTTTGCGTCCATTTCTTCTAAGTCCTTATATCTATACATATTTTTCTTTTCTTTTTTCTTTCTTGTTTTGACTGGATTAAATCAGTGAGTGCATAAACGTAGTGGTGAGTGGTGTGCTGTGGAGAGGAGAGCCGTAGCTGTGGCTTGACCACCTCTGAGGCGTTGCATCTGTGATCTGTTTCAGAGCGGAGTGAAGAGCATGGGGGGGAATGGGTGCGATGGCGTGATTGATTTAATGGCCTCTTATCATTTTCATGCACTTGGGATTTATTCTGTCGCCTCGAGTGCGGCAGTGGATAAATCGAGCAGAGAGAAAGGCTTGAAGCGTGTCATTTTAGCGCAGAAGACAGAGGAACACATTTGGCAGGTGGTTCGCAGCACAGCTGCACCACAGGGGACTGTGCTCTCACCTCTCCCTGTATACTTCAAAGACAACTCGGAGTTTTGTCATCTGCGGACATTTTCTGATGGCTCTTCATTTGTGTCAGTGGTGGACAGGACACTGAATACTGGAAACAAATGGACCACTTTTTGGCATGGTGTGGGAACAACCACCTCCTCTTAAATGTGACCAAGACAAAGGATATGGTTGTGGATTTCAGGAGGGCCAGGACTAAGCTAAACACTATATTTCTATTCTAGGAGAAGGGGTGGAGGTGCAATTTTCTTTGCAGCCATCAGTTGGGGCAGCAGCATCAGAGCCTGTGACTCTAAGAAACTGAACAAACTGATAAAGAAGGCTTGCTCTGTGCTGGCATTTGCTCTGGAGACCCTAGAGCTGGTTGTGGAGAGAAGGATATTGCACAAGCTGTTCAATGGACAACACTACACTCCCCCTAGATACAACACTACAGTCCCCCTTCACAATCTAGTGGACAACACTACACTCCCCCTACACAACCTACTGGACAACACTACACTCCCCCTACACAACATACTGTGTCTTCAGTCCGAGGTTCATTCAGCTCTGCTCCAGTAAGGACCATTACAAGAGGTCTTTCCTGCCAACAACATCAGGAGCCATCTGCATTGACTACCCTCTATGCTTGGAGAAGAAACTCCTGACTGGCAGTGCTCGGTGCAAATCTTACATTTAATTTGCACATTAATAGCAATGTCTTGCCTTTAAGTTAAAGTTTTTGTATTCTATGTATTGTATCTTTTATAGTAATAGCACTCTTATCTATCTATCTTGTCTATCTATCTATCTATCTATTTATTTATCTATCTATCTACCATGGAACGGCCTCCATTAAGGAGTGTGTCTGTGTGTGCAATTAGATGGTCCAGCAGTCATCTTTTGAGGGGTGTGGAGCTCACCCTCTCTCTTTCTCTCTTTTTCTTTCTCCTTCTATGCAGGGGTTGGGCGTCGCATTGATGAAGAGGCACACAAAGAAAGGAGCAGCTATGTGGCTGTTGGTTGCGGTCATCCACGAGTGTCAGAAACTCCCTTTCACTTCAGAGGCTGAAAAGTGCTTTAGAGCAAGGGTGCCGGTGAGTCATTCCCAAAATGTCTCTTTCTTTTTGTTTCTTTCTTAATTTCTCTTTCTCTCTCTCTCTCCCTTCCTCTCTGTTTCTCAGTCTTTGCACACCTGCATGAAGCTCTTATTAACACCCCATAAAGGACTTGAGTCACTCGCTGATGCTTTTAAGGCATTAGTGTTCTCTTACAGGCCCTTTCCCATTCCTCAGCGACAGAGAGAAGACTGAGAAGAGACTGCGTGGTAGCATAGAACAAGGAGAAAGATGGACTAATGTTAGTTAGTATGGAGGGGCAAGAGAGATTGACTATTATTAGTTAGTATGAAGGGAGGAGAGATATGGACAGGTATGCTGAGTTAGTGCGCAATTTGTATCCCCCTGACTCAGGGAATTAAACCCTCCTTCTGGGCATAATGTACTTTGACGGGTGCAACTCACAGTAGCCCTTATACAACTGAATATCCATTGGCCACATTGCTGTGAGATGGAATCCTTTCAGTGAGGAGAATAGTGTTCATTGCTGGTGCTTGCCTGAAATTAAACCATTCCGGTTTTTCCTTTGTTATATTTTCTCTAAATAGTGTATTGGTCTATTTATCTTTCAACGTTATTTTTTCAGAAAATGAGAGAGTAGAGTGTGGTCTTTTGAAACCATCTTTCCCACTTCCTTTCGTTCTTCAAATCCTGTGCCCCCTCTCCCTCCCCCTCCTCCTCCTCGTGGCCTTCTGTGCCATCCTCCATCTATCCCTCTACCTCTTTTCCCTCGTCCTTTTTCTCATGTTTTTTGTGTTTCAGATTTAATAAGCGCTCAATGAGAGCTTTTATTTAGCAAGCTGAAGCCTCTTCAGCTGTTGGAGCTTCCTGCTCTGGGGCTTTAGAGGCGCTTCTCATGGCCACTCCTCTCCACTTTATCTCACTCTCTCCTCTCCTTTCTGCTTGGCTCTGTTCTCTATCATCATCTGCTCTGTGTTCTTTCCTCTCCATCTCTCCTCTCTCTCTCCTCTCCTCATTGTCTGTCTCTCTCCTCTTTCCCTCACTTGTGGAGGATCTTTTTGTGAGGTATCTTTGCTACACAGGTGTCTACAAAGCGATATGTAAGATCAGTCATTCACTAAAAAAATGAATTCATCCATCCATCCATCCATCCATCCATTTCTCTCATCTCTCCTCTCCTCTCCTTTCATGCTGCTTGTTAGCTCCTGTCGTGCCAGCAGTAACGCTGTGGGCTTTGAATGTCCCTGCATGTCGGGTGATTTCCAGAGTCTGGCCAGACAAAAGAGGCGCACAGAGGAGGAGTCGTATGAAAGGAGTCAGGCTTGTACTGCTACTCACTCTTACAATGGGGCCAACCTCCTCAGAGAACCCTGAACAAACAGCCCAATAGTCCCATTCTCTCTTTCTCTCTCTTTACTGACTCTTTATACTGTCTTTTAACTGTGCGTGTGTGTGAGTGTGAGAGAGACTGTTGATGGGTATATGTGTGTGCGTTTGTGTGTGTGTGTGTGTGTATGTATGTGTGTGTATGTGTGCATTAGTACACATCAGCGTGTGTCAGTGTGATCTTTTTAGTTTGCCTCATGGTCACTCATGCTGTTTAGTTTTCCTAACAGTGATTTTGTTCCAGCTAACACAGCCGTTAGATGTTAGAGGAAGTAGTAGACTCTGGGCCCCTGTAAAACAGTCAGCTGATGCTCAGTGGCTGGAGCCGGCCCTGGCCAGTAACAGCAGGGGATTTCCTCCCAGACCAACCCAACCGCAGGAGCCCTGGCCAGAGGCAGGTGGGTGGCTTCCCCGCCACACCTGCCCCTGGCTGGATATCATCCCTGCAGCTCATTTAAAGCTAGGCTAATTTAGCTAAAATCAATGGGGCTTTTACCTATAATAAAAAAAAGGCTCCCTGGATCCTCAAAGTGCTCTTACTACAGCTGCACATTGACAGGACTTCTGGGTGCAATTCCAGCGCCGCTCAGTTTTGATGAAGGAAAAAAAAGACACAGAGGAGAAGAAGCGGAAGAGAGAAAGAAAGAAAAAAAAACGACAATATTTAGAGAACAGCCGTTTAATTCCCCCCTCCTTAGTTCAAAGAGCCGAGGTTCTGTTCTCAGACGGTCTTTGGGTTCAGTCCGGCTGCACTCAGTCCCAGCGCTCTGACTGCTAGCCTGAGGGGCAGACAGAACAGCAGGAATCAGTTTTTATTGTCAGCACTAGAAACAACCTGCTCTTAAGAGGGTGGGTGGAGTGGGACTGAGCTCAGTGGAAGCTACGAGGGTGGGGGCGAGGAAGGGGGGCTTTCTTCCTGTCCTCTTACTTTTATGATGTCATAAATGCCTCCACTTCCTTGCCTGGCCTGAGGTAGGGTTTGAATGGCAGTACCTGTTCGGTAATTGTCGTTGCGTTTGGATTGTTTCTCCTATTTGACTTGACAGCACAATTCCCCGCGGTGCAAAGCCTCTGGAAGCCCGATAAAAGGGAGAGGGATCTTTTAAGCGGCCCTTCACTGCACAGTGTGAAAAGGAGTGTGAGTTTTGCTTTCTCTTTTTTTGTGGCCTGTTCCTTCAATCAGGGGCTGATAGAGATTGGGCACTGTCTCAGTTATAAAAGGAGCTTCACACCACTAAGAGTGGGGACATCAGAGCCAGCTTCTTTTGTTTTTGTCAAAGGGGAAAACACAGGTGGAGTGGATTTGCAGAGAGTATGGTCTGTGTAAGGAGTCACTTCACTAAAAGTGTGTGTTCTGAATACTCCCCTTCTTCGCATACACACACACACACACACACACACACACACAGACACAGACACACACACACCGACACACACACCGACACACACACACACACACACACACGCACACACACACACACACGCACACACACATTCGCCCCTCAACCCCTCCTCCTCCATCTCCTTAAGGAACCGAGAGCAATGCATACACACTAACATGGCACACAATTCCAGAGAGTTAAGGAGATAAAGGAGAACCTCCTTGCCTGTCATCCAAAGTGGGCCAACACTTTTCTTCCATCATTTCTTTCTTTCATTTGTGAGGTCGACCTGCCTCTTCTCCGAGACTTTACACTCATTAACTCTGTGAGTCGTTTCACCCCTCTAAGCCTTCACTGGGAAGACTTCGTCAAGGTTTTCAGAGCTTTTTCTCTTTCTTTAGCGTCTCTTATCAACCAGCCATTGTAGCCACTGAGCGGTGACACTTCCAGGCTCTGTGAGTGTGTGTGTGTGTGTGTGTGTATGTGAGGGATGAGTAAAGCTTCTTTTTACACCTATGCGTAGATGAAAGAGGCCTAAAATAGCAGCAAAAGCCCCTGAGGCAATGTGGTGGAGAAGGAGCTGGAGCTTTGGAGGGTGGATGGGTGGAGAGATGATTGCATATTTTAGCTGAACATTGTATTATATTTTCTAGGGGTTAATCTGAAGTCGGAAAGAAGACGCTCTGAGAATGCTGTTGCCCGATTCTCTCTCTCTCTCATGATTTAGCCTTTCCTGATGACTTCCCACAGCTTGAACCGCAGGGCGGTGTAAGGATTTCAGATGGCTGATTCAATTAGCCTCATAATAGATAAATAGATTTCAGATGCACCCAGCGCTGGGTTTGCAGATCCCAAGGATAATGAAAACAGAACAGATGAGAGAGAGAGAGAGCTAGAGACGGACAGACAACAAAAACCCTGAAACAACAAACAAGCAAAAATATTTTAATCCGTAATCCATCGTCCTCCAGTTGTGTTCTCGCCGAGCAGGGCATGGCTGAGCTCTGGTGGATTCACTCATACAGTATGCCAGAGTTTATTACAGGCTGATTGAGTTAAGCCTTTCCCCCGCTGTTTGGTCCCCAACAGTCTCTATCAGATTAGGACCATTAGCCATTTCACCTCTCATAAATTCCCTCTGCCTAATGTAGTGGGTGGCCTGACCTGAGTGATCCGAAAACCGGGACTCTATGGAAGTCACTGATTTACACTGTTCACACTTTTTATTATCTGATGCAGTGCTCAGCATATTCAAGGTTTTAAAGAATGAGCAGGTTGTCAAGGTTAGAATGATCAGAAGTTCTGGAAATATCTTCAGTGAGATTAGAATAAAAGTTCCCACATTTCCTAAGCTACACAAATTATTATAATAGTTATTATAATAGAACAGTATCAAACAAGCTGTACAGTGTATTAATTAAACATTTATTCTAGAGTTTCAGGGATAGTTCTGAGCAAAAATTATTACTTTTTCGATACATTTTTTATATTTTTGATCAGTCATGACTATGTTGCATGAAAGTGCACCAACTTCTCTTCTCTGGAGTTCTCTTTACTCACAAACATTTAATAGTGTCTGGATCAATAAAAATCTCTAGCCATAAATGATTGCTTTGCTTACTAGTGCACAAAGCACTCTGAGAAAACCGTCATCTCAGAGCCCTCCCTTGTCTGTGGCTGTTCAGAGAAACTCAGTGGTTATCTGGCCATCAGAGTGGTGTAGAGGAAAGACAGTAAGACTGACTGCATGCAAAAGGGTCTCAGAGGTCGCTCAACTTAACGGTTTCAGGAAACAAAGCGCCTCGCTCTTAATAGAAACCGAAACTGCGCCGAACCAGACGAAGGGAGAATGAGAGAAACACACACATACACACACACCACACACACTTTCAACCTCAGCCAAGTTTAGTGACCCAACATGCTCCCTTGGCGAGGCTCTGTGCACAACCAGTGCTGTGGAGCCACATGTAAGTGGTTCTATGCAAGAACATAAGCAGCTTGAGTCAGACTTTTTAAGCAGACTTTCACCAGGGTCCTCGACCGCTAAGTGCACAATTGCACTTTAGTATAACCTCAGTCCCTGATTGCCTTTGGTTTTTGAAACAGATCTGGCCCTGCTGCTGTCTCTCCTCTCTGGGTGTGGCTTGTCTCTCCTCTGTGGGTGTGTGTGAGCCACTGCTTTATCTCCAGAAGCTGGACTGCAGAGGAATGCAGCGACTCTGTCAGCAGGAGCAGCGGGAGCACTGGCAGACAGAACCCTGTCTGTCTGCTGGTCTGTCTTTCTGCTTACTTGCCTGTCTCTCAGACTGTCTGGGGTTGTGGCAGTGTCCATCCATCTTGACCTGGGGTGTTTGTGGATAACATATCTGCCACAGCCCGCACCGCCCTCAGCTTGGGCTCCTTATCCAATCAGTCACCTGATGGCGGCTAGAGCCGGTGAGAAAGCGTCCAATGCCTGGCGCCTCGGAGCGAGTGAGAGCTGGTGATTACTGCTGAGTCACAGTTTATCTGTCCACATATACCAACAATAAGAGAAATCACGCTACAGCACTTGTCCCTGTTCTATTACTTGTGATTCAGTCAGATCAGGATTTCACTTATTTTATGTGCCAGTTTGCATATCTGTTTGAGTTTGAAAAAATTAATAAAATGACAAATTCAGATAACAGTCTCCAGGTTTCTTTGACTTTTGCTACTGTAAGAGTTGCTAACACTGTTGAAACAATTATATTCCTGAAAACTTGCAGTCATTTTATGGAAAAGGACTAGAGGAGTGTTCTCAGTCTTTTGTGGCATGTAGGCACCAGTTTGACCACAACAGTTAGGACTCCCCTTTGACATCTCTTTTGTGTCCATGGCGTCCTACACTCCCCCTCGCACTCCGCTGAGTAGACAGACCTTCCCCAAACGACAACAGCATATCATTGGGCTGGATAAATGGTCCGTGTGCAAGAGCTGTTTAAGTGAGCGGTACTTCTGGGTCGCTCGCTTGCTGACTCCCTTCGCCTCTCTCTCTCTCTCTCTCTCTCTCTCTCTCTGTTCCTTTCTCTTTCCTGGGCCGCAGGGGGCTGTCTTTCCCTGAGGTGTGCCACAATTCCTGGAATCTCTACACACCCAACCCACACAAGATGGTGACTGCTGAGGCATTTTGAATTGATGCCCTCAAAAACAGGCCCCTGAGAGCCTGAAAGCTATTACAGAAGTATATGTGACACACGCACACTAACACACACACACTCACACTCACATGCTTAGGCCCAGCCCTTAGCAGACCACCCAGTATGTAGGCATGTGATCGCAGCCCAATGCACAAACAGTGGTAACCGACACAAGAGCTCGGAAAAGGGACGCAGCCACTCTTCTTTTGCGGCTGGGCACCAAGGCAGACACTTTTACATCACTTTCTGTGAGCTTCACAGGATATATATTCACCCCTGAGAGATTTGTCCCCCTCAGTCACTTTTACCAATCTCCTGAAGGAAACAGAATTGTCTGGTCTACTCCTCAGAAATGCCCTGTGTGCAACTACACAGTCAATTATAGAGCCAGCCTATCCCATGTTTTTTTTTTTTAGAGATATTCTCAGATATTCCTGAGTGTGCTTAAGCTATTAGTAGGTCTTCACATTCTGGATGTTTTATTTAATAAAAGGTAATTTGAAACCTGCCTGTACCTTTCCTCTTCAAAGTAAAATTAATGAAAAAAGTACATTGATGTCTGGAAATAAATGCATTATTCTATATTATTTAATGAGCAGCCATCAGTGTCTTGTTATAGCTTCTGTTTTTGTTGGGGGGGTGGTCTGTGTGTATGCATGTGCTTGCATGTGTGTGTGTGTGTGTGTGTGTGTTTGCGCATATGCGTGAGTGTGTGGGCGTAGGGGTGTTTGTGTGGGATCTGTGCTGTGTATCCACCGTGTCTCGTGTTGCCGGCCTTTATTGGAGTTGAGAGGGCGTCAGCTTGAATCAGTCTGCTCTTTCCCCCCACAGGCCAGACACGAGACAGAATACCACAGAATGTGCCTCTCTGTTTCCAATGGTTACGCACATTACTTCAGATAATCCCTCCCCCCACGCTCCCAAAAAATTGACAAGTGCATGCGCACATTCGCACACATACACACACTCTCACACACATACACACAAACAACCCACATGCAGAAAGATAGTCCTATGTGGATGAATGCAGAGCTACAGCACTGTGTCACACTCACAACACCCACCAGTCAACACACACACACACACTCAACCACTCTCTCATTCAAACACACTCTCACATTAACACGAAGGTACAATACACACTCTAACTGAGCTAAATGATACTGTGTTCATGCACGCGCACACACACACACACTCCTGGCCAGAGTGAACAGTAGGGCCAGCCAGGTTATTCATTATTCTCTGTGATACATTACGTGCCAGTCGAGGCCTGCTTTAAGTAATGAGTATCACCGCTCAGAGAGGTTCTGCTGTCGCTTGCTCCATTTTTATTGGGTTCAAAGTCATCCCATAAACTAAATAATGTATTGCACCACAGTACTGGAAGTGAGAGTTCATCTGTCAGTGACTGTGGATTTTTCTCTCTCAGAAACTCTGAATTTATTCTAAGATTGAGAAATTAAGAGATTAAAAAAAATCTCCAGAACCCTCCCACCACACTTACACACACACACACACACACACACACACACACACACACACACACACACACACACACACACACACACACACACACATACACACACACAAACATACATACATACACACACACACACACACACACACACACTCTTACATTTCCAGTGGCCTGGGCCTGCATGTTGCTCTGAAACAGAGCCTGGGAGAGCTAATTTGAATAGACAAGTGTAACTATTTGCTCTGAGTTTAGCGTCTGTAAAGCATTAACAGGGGAAGGCGGAGCACCGAGCCCTCCGATTAGGAGGGTCTCTGCTGATGAATTCACATTTTACGTAATGACTAATGCGACACAATTAGGCCTTTGTATATAATTACAATTCTGTGACTGTGCGCATGTTTACGACTGTGTGGGTGTACTTTTTGAGCCTGTGTGTGTGTGAGACTGTGTGACTGTATGCGTGTTTATGGTCTGTTGTCATGTGCGTGTGTGTGTGCATGCCTGCATCTGTGTGTGTGTGTGTGTGTTATGTGAATTTGTGCGTAAGTGTGTGTGTCTGTGTGCCAATGTGCGTGTGTGTGAATTGTGTGATTTTCATCCCCCCACGGAGTATGGTGGCCCTCTGGGCTGTGCCCCCTGTGTAATGTCAAGACTCTCTAGCCCTTAGCGTGGCCTTTCATTCAGTAGTGATCTCTATGATCCCCCGCACCCACCCCACCCGACACAATGGCAATATTGAGCCCTTGGAGTGGGGGTCCCACTCCCCTAACCCCCGGCCCCCATTGCCCCCACTCCTCCCCGGGAGCCAGGGCTGGGCCAGGCCTAGATTAAGGAATGCCTTTCCAGTACTCCCGTTGCCATGGAGAAACACTCTTTCTGTCTTTCCTTCCCTTGCTCTATTTTTTCTGTCTCTATCTCTTCTCTCTATCTCTCTCCATGGACAGACACTCTTTTTCTTTCTTCCTTCTCTCTCTCTCGTGCTCTATCCATCTCTCTCTGTCTCTTTCCCTCTCTCTCTCTGTCTCCCCCTTCTCGTCCTCTCCTCAATTCAAGCCCCTTCGCCTGCTTCTCATTTCAGGCCTTGTCGGGGGGCCCTTTCGTGTTTTTTTCTTCATGCCGCACCATCAATACCAAAGGGGTCGCATTCATTTGGATTTACAATTATAATGTCCAATTATACGCCTCTGATCCCCCCCCCCCCCCCCCACACACACACACACACACTGCTGTAAGAGGGTTATCTGCTCCTCTTGATACACGAGCAGTAGGGGGGCGCGTGGGTGTTTCAGTGTTACAGTTATTCTGTGTCCTCAAAGGCAGGTGATATCACCAGCCACTAATTAAAGCATCAGCCAGGTTCAAACATGGCATACAGAAAGGTTGGGGGAAGTGTCCTTAGCATGAAGCTAAAGCTGTTTTGGTTGTTGTGGTGAAGTGCATATAGGCTTGAATACAGGTTAGTATGTTATCTTGGTGGTTTATATGCTATATTCTTGGGCCGGGTGTTTTTTCTAGTGATTACACTGAATGGTCATGACTAAAGTTCTTAGGAACAGGTTTTTGTCATGTCTTAACTTTTTTTTTTAGAGAGATTATGTACACATTGCAGATTCTTATAATGGTGACAGTAAGTTATACTGCCATTTTAAATCTGTATTTCATGTAACATTTAATATATATAGGGTTTAAAGGTCTTGTGAGTGGTTTTTAAGTCGATCATAACGCTGGGCTGTGGAATGGCCCATTGAGGGCACAGAGGCAGTGGATTCTGTCCCGCCAGCATGACATCATCCTTCCTTCAGAGGCCATTCATGAGGAGCAATGACCTGCAAAGCACAATGGTGTGTGTGTGTGATTGTGTGTGTGTGCGTGCATGTGTGTGTGTGTGTGTGTGTGTGTGGGGGGGGGTGTCTGCATGTGTGTGTGCGTGTGTTTGTGTGTGGAAGGTGACACAAAGGGAGACCAAACAATAAAAAGGACTCTGCATGGGGATGCGGATGACTGGGAGACCTTCCCCTTTTGGCTGGCAGATTATACTTAATCACAGAGTCCCTTTCCTTATGCTTAAATTACACAGAAGGGTTATGGCTGTTACTCATAGTGTGTGTGTCTGTCTGTGTGGGTGTGTGAGAGATAGAAAGAAAGAGAGAGAGAAAGAGAGTCTTGTGTGTGTGTATGCCGGTATATCTTTGTGAGAGAGAGTCTTGTGTGTGTTTTTTTTATTCATCTCTCCTTGTTCGTGGCACCTCTTTTGGTAGTTGATCTTATCTGAGCGCAGTGTGAGACGACGAGGGCAGATGTCTGGCTTTGAGCGTGCACATGTAGATCATATAGCGAGCTGCTGGAATTCTGTGGCGGAGCAATTAATTCACCAGCGAGAACCGTCAGCACATTGCTGCTGCTCTCCGTCATTGTCTCTATTCAATGGAACTGTCTCTCTTTGCCCCCCCCCTCTCTCTTTATCTCTTTCTCTCTCTGTCTCTCTCTCTCTCTTTGCCCCCTCTCTCTGGATCTCTCTCTCTCTCTTTCTCTCTCTTTATCTCTGTGGATCTCTTTCCCCTCCCGCCCTTTCTCAATGAGAGAAAGAGTTTTAATTTAAATTAAACACTTTGACAATAAACTTTCATGTAGTCACCATATCGTTTTATATATTTTACTATTATAATTCTTTATTTGTTGCATTTTGTAATATATTTCCAGGCAGAATAGCATTCTGTAATAAAGATGTATTTGTGTTTACCAGTTATGGAGACACGTGAGCCGCATAAGTAACATTCGAATGACCATGAGTGTTACTTGTGTTAAGTCTTGCAGTGAGATTCCAACAGGCTGGAGTTTTTCACGATAGGTTGTGTTTATTTTTAACTTTAATAAATCAGGCTAGCTGGCTATGCAAACAAGCTGATCAAACACGCTAGGAGACGCCGAGACTGAGGAATACACAGTGACACAAGGTGCATTCATTCTGAGGGAACACTTTTATCTTCAGGGTGTGCTCCAGAGATGAGCTGATAAATAAATGGGTTTGTGTGTGTGTGTGTGTGTGTGTGTGCTGTCGAGTGGGTTAGATACATCTTATTTTCTTAATTTTTGTCTTTCCATCTCCTCTCTGTTGTTCAGCCGCATCCTCCATCCATCCCTTACTTTCCTGTTCTCTTTGTCCATCTCTGTCTCTGTCTCTCTCTCTCTGTCTCTCTGTCTCTCTCTCTCTCTCTCTCTCTGTTCCCCCCTCTCTCTGCTGTAAATGGCACTAGCCCTGTGTCTCCTCATGCTGCCCTGGCTGAGTGGAGATGAGAGGGCAAAGCCGAGAGCCTCCTCCAATGAAGAGGCCGTGCTGAGAGCAGGGACATGCATTACACACGCACACGCACACACACTCAGGCACAGTCACATGCATGACACACACATTTCCACGCACAAGATCACACAAAGTTGCAGAAATGAACACACTTGACACAGATGCTGATATGAACAAGCCTCTCTGCAGCACTACTGGAAGTGAATGAAGAACGTGCTGCATTTAGAATGGCATCTCACTTAGTAGTAAAGTATTAAACAAACCTCAATGTTCTGCTCTCTTCTATGTGCTTTCAGGTGCTCCAGAGACAGACAGACAGGGAGTCGGAGGATGAGGATG
Source organism: Sprattus sprattus (assembly GCF_963457725.1). Taxonomy (NCBI): domain Eukaryota; kingdom Metazoa; phylum Chordata; class Actinopteri; order Clupeiformes; family Clupeidae; genus Sprattus; species Sprattus sprattus. The sequence continues at coordinate 19,632,234 of NC_137923.1, forward strand.
AGGGTAAGGGCGTCATGGGAGGAGGAGACCTTCACCTTGATCTGAACATGCTTCATGTTATGAGTACAAGAGATGCTCTGGGCATGGGCTGGTGTCTACTTGTGTCAAATGGAAAATGCTGCAGAGTTTGGCTGGCAGGTGGTCGTTCGGTAGGATCTCTAAGCAGTGGTGCATAAGCACAGTAGTCCTAGGAAAGAGCACAGCATAACACAGCACAGCTCAGCATAACCTAGTACAGCACAGCACAGCACAGCACAGATAAGAACAGAACAGCTCAGCTCAGCACAGCACAGCACAGCACAGCACAGCACAGCACAGCACAGCACAGCACAGCACAGAAAACAAAGCAAAACACGGCACTTTAGACTGAGCCCCAATAGAAATCCTCTGTCCCTGATTTTTTTTTGTAGCGTTGGTGCAAATAAAGCAGCATCACCATTCCATGCGCAGCACTATTTTGAATGAGCTTGGCCATTATGAGGAATCAGCCATCCTGAGTTTGAACAGAATGTTCACACACACACAGACACACACACATACTCTCACCCACAGCTCCCCAACAGCCTGCTGAGAGATGTGCCACTCTGTTGGAGATGTATCCACCATTGACGGCTGTTACTCAAAGAAAGCCATACTTAATCACTCTAGTTACATTATTTATGTGAGTGGACAGTTTGGTGATGGTTAAGGGTTTGAAAACCAGGGATGTACACAGACTCCAGACTGACGGAGGCTCTCACACTTCAAGACTGGGTAGCACTGAGGTAGGGAGTATGGATGATGGCTGACATGTTCATCTCTCTCTGTCTCTCTCTCTCTCTCTCTGCCTCTCTCTCTCTCCCACCCTTTGTCTGTTTTTTCTCTCCTTTCTCTTTTATCTCTCTCTGTGATGGTCTTTCTTACACATATGATTAATATGGTAATAAATTCATTGTATTTGAAAGTGTTGGGACCAAAGTACTGTTAAAACTCTCTCCATCTCTTATTTGATCTCTGGAGCTTATGTCATGCTCACACACATACACACACGAGCATGTTTTGGTGAACATTCAACGCTGTCGGTGAGTTTGATATGAAGTGTATGAAACCATCAACCGTTGATTGTACCCCACGGCCTGTGCCTTCACCGCCTGAATACCAGTTCATTGGACCGGGAATATCACCAACCTCAACACCTCTGGCAATGTGTGAAAGATAAAAACAGGAGGAAATGGCTTGAAGTGTGACTGTGAGAGAGAGAGAGAGATAGGGATACAGTAGACATGAAGCTGTGAGAGAGCAAGATAGAGAGTGTGCATGTGTGTGTGCGTGCCTCATTGAGTGTGTGACTGCGTGTGTGTTCCCTTCCATATTCAGGATAAGAATGCCCTCCTGTTAAAAGGTCACAATCAACATTCATTGCTGTCGGTGGGTTTAACACAGTGGAAAGCTCACCGAACAATGAGTGCAACTGTGTCCCAGATTCTCTCAGACTCTCCTCTCCCTCTTTTTTCTCGTCACATCACAGAGTCCTATCACCAGCAAATGCCTTTTATCTATCTATCTATTTATTTATTTATTCCTCCATTTATCCTCCTCTCCTGTGTGCCTTCACTTCACGAGGTTGGTTGTCTTCAATATGGGGTGGTGGGAGTAGTAAATAGATGTGTGGGCTCGGGCCCTACCCTCCCCTGACTGGTGTAATTGGAGGTTGTGTTGTTCATGGGGGATGGGGGGGGGTAGAAGGAAACGGAGGATGAATGTGTAATCATCTGGATTTATCTTCATCTGGCCGCCTTGTTCTGTTTTTTTTTTTGTTTGTCAAATTATATACCGTGTGTGTATGTGTGTTTGATTGTACGACAGCAGGCCGGAACGGAACCAGGGGGCTAAATGGCCTATGCTTTTCACGCGCGGCCTCAGCTGTCGCTTTTGTTGTTGACACCCCTCCTCTTCCTCCAAATTTCAGTGTGTGTGTGTGTGTGTGTGTGTGTGTGTGTGTGTGTGTGTGTGTGTGTGTGTGTGTGTGTGTGTGTGAGTGTGTGTGTGTGTGTGTGAGAGAGAGAGAGAGTACCAGTGGCAGCAACTCTGATTGGACCCACAGCTCGCTATCTTAGTCCTTCACACTGACTCATCTGCACCATATGTCAGTCTAGCTAGGCAGTGGCATCACTTCCTCCATTCTTCACCTCACCCATGTGACCTTTGGGCTGGGAGGATCATTTCTGGGTCATTGGGTTATGCGTGCTTTCAGGCACGTTCACACTGGTTAGCCTCATAAGAATGGGTGACTTTGAAACCCAGACAGGTAAGACTCTGATCAGGAGCGTGTCAAACAAAAAGCTTTGCAGACTTTATAGGCCATGTTTATGCAAAGGTGAAATAAAATGCACAGACTTTAGAGTGGAGGATTTTTTCATAAGCTTTAGCAACCTCTTAATCATTAAAAAAATTTGAATGTTTTTTAAACATTTAAAAATATTTATATTTTATGAAACACTTAAAGGATATAACAAAAAATGTTTCATGCACTAACACATGTTTCATGTAATAATGCTTTGTGACCTGAATAAAATCTAAAGAGTACCATTAAATTAAGTGTTTTGTTGTCTTACTTACTTCTACAGCTGGTAATCTGCTTTTCTGACTATGTCTAAGGAAGCTGCCATCTTTGTGTCTTTATTAAAATTATGAAAACTCTGCTTTACACGATTGTATCTTTCAGCAGACCATATGTAGTGAGCTCTGTGTTTTGTGTCCTGATAGCCTGTACATGTAGGATTTGCTAACCCAAGGACCCTTTGTAGTTTGCTTGCAGAGTTTCCGCTGATTGATTCCACTTGATTCTTTTCAAGTATGACATCCCATGCCCTTAAGGTCTACTGGCCCATGATTCATGTTACACTCCCAGAGCAAAAAAAATGACATCTGCTGAGCATTGGGCCTTTAAGGGCATCCTAGAGGCAAAAATTAGCACTGCTTAAACACACACACACACACATACTGTATACACAAACACATATACACACGGAGAGAACAGAAGTATAATGCCCATTTGTCTGGAAGCAGTTGTCTTCCTTTGTCACTGAATCTGCACTGAGCATTACAGTGTTATGTCGCCTGGCTAAGCTGCTCTCCTCACGTGTAAAAACAAACCCTTAAAAAGTAGCCATTGAATTTGGGAATATGGTATGTTAATAATTTCTTAATCCATAAGAAAACTACTTAATATTCACTGTAAAGTAGTATATAAAAGAAGTTGGACATAGTAGGTTACAGTAGGTAGGTCTCCAACCTCCAAAGTAAAAGATGGTCTACTCAGCGCAACTGCATCCAGGGTCTTCCCTCCATTTTAGTCATCAGTGAGATACAAAAAGAGCTCAGTTGTGAAATCACCAAAGTGACCAAACGCCACACGAGACAAGTCATTCTGACCACGTGAGGTCTCACGGCTTTGACATGCATGAGGAAGCATCCACTGTCCCTAGAGCCGACGGCAGACTCAGCGATGACTTGGGTAGCCTACTTATCGCTGGCGATCTTTTTGTTGAGACTAGCGTTGTCCCACTCCCCACGCCTTCTTCATTATTCAATAGAAAGCACTCGGAGTGCAGCGGTGCGGATCAGTGCGGGTGATGTAAGAAAGGCTGCCATGCCGTGAGGGTAAGGTGAGGGGGGTCCAGGCGGGCTATGTCCAATTAGCCCACATCAGCCGCTGGACTGGAGTCAGGCCTACTGCACAATCGGGAACTCGCTGGGTCACTGTAGGCCTACCATCCTTCAAGACCAGAGAGAGAGGGTGTTCATTAAATCTCAGAGTTTTCAATATGTATATAGTTATAGGGATACATCAATAGCTAACGCAGGTGCTAATGATCGACGTTGAGGCCTGTAGGAACATAACAAAATTCCTGGCCTTTCAAACAAGATAGACTGTCACTATGTTCCCAGATAGCAAAAGGCCAGTGAACCACTGTCAGCCAACTGGGGATAGAGCTGGTGGTCCACTGGCCTTTTGCTCATTGGTTTTCAGGCGTTCCACTGGTGAGTTACAGACAAACAGCGCACCGTTTTGCCACTGTCTTTAAAACATTTTTTATTCACTTACACTTCTTCATTCATTTTTAACAACCCTTAAACATTTTTTTAGATGTTACCAGTGCATAACACAAGTCTTTAATTGAAGTAATGTTTCATCTAGAGAGCCTTCTAGTAGGCTTTGAACTTCGCTTTAGTGACTGATGTTTAAAATAGACGATGCCAAGGATATGATTAAGAAATTCCAGGAATTGCTTACATTTTATAGTATTTTCTTAATGTCCACACCCAGTTAAACCAAAGATGATGGTAGTCCGAGATCGGACCAGAAGTGGCACACCACCAGTGCGCTGCCGACCAAAATCCCCCAGTGGACTGATATATGCTTGCTATCTGGGTATACATGCCATATGTAAAGAAGTTTTTTCATCACTACAAAGAGTCCCTCAATGTGTATATCAAATAGTTGGTTAAAGACTCATTTGCCTTGCCCCTTTGGTTAAGTCAACAAGTCATTGCTACACCATCATAAACAGAAAGGCCTACAGCCAAAAAAGAATGTGAAATAAAAATAAAATTGAATTGAATTGGTTTGCTTGCCTAAAAGTAATCGTCTTTGCCCACCTTTCCCCAGAAACAGTGAATCAATGTGCCCCATCTGACCTGCATACAACTGTTCTTGATATTTGTGGTAGTAGTTTAGGGGGGAGGGGGGCTTTGTTTGCGTTTATACTGTTGATCTGAATTAAAAGGAGGATGGAAATGTTGAAATGATGTGTACAGGAGTCGTAAGTTGGCACGTCATAAAACACCCTTGGGTGATCGATAATGTATCTTGTACCTCTGTTTTTATCATGCACTCGATCTGTGTACAGTCACAAAGACTACAGCCACTGAGACTGCTCCACAGTATTAAAGAATGAATGATTGCATTTGCACTTTTTTTTAACCCTCTGGAGCTTGGGTCTGTCAGGCAGGTTTGAGGTAGTGTGGTATGCCACAACGTTATATATTTCACCTAAATGAGGAGCATGTAGCCCACAATCGTTCATACACGCATACACTACATATTCAGCACAGGTTCAGCAAAGATAGTTTAAGCAGTTAGAATATTCATGGACATTTTTTGTTTATATCAAGTACACACATCTTCTTCTAAAACCTACTTTCAAAGAGAGATGAGCAGTCGCCAACAAACAGCAGACATTTTCATAGCCTTACAGCGCCCTCTGCTGATCAAAGTAAGACATTGATGTCTACTTTCTCCTGGTACAAACATTTGAGGAACAACTTATCAGAGTCAGATACGATTCAGAATGAGTTACTAGTTGGGTACTTAGTCTTTCTCTTACAATCAAGCCAAGAAAGTTGTTTATTTTCTGATTGACATACAAAAGTATGCAAACTGAGTTAATTTAGCTCTATAAGGTTTAACACCTTGAAACATCTATATTGTTTATAGGTGCTATAGATTAGTGCTTGAGATCAAATTGTATTTATTTAAAGCGGTTGCATTGGTGCTTCACAGAAACCAAGACCTAAACCCTCCCGTGGAAAACACTTTATTTCAACATGAAACACTCACACTCAGACACACACACACACTCAGGCACACTTTCACTGAGACACACACACAGACACACTTACACTGAGACACATTGACACTCAGCCACATTGACACTCAGACACATTGACACTCAGACACACACTCACACTCAGACACACTCCATTTGACATCTGGTTGACATAAGGTGTGTTGTTTATTCACTGCCTCATGCTGTCACACTTCCTCCTTCTGTAATGTCATAGACCTGTTCTGGAATGTCCAGATCTTGTGTGACTGGTTCTCCCATGTTTTCCCCATAATAGACAATAGACCTCTATGTCTCTGAGTAAACTCTGTTTACCCCTAGCCGTCGCATACTACCTCTTATCGTGGAAATTGACCTAGCTCTTGGACAAGGACTTTCCATGGCTATACTGGAGAGCTTGTAGTTGAGTCAGAACTCAGACAACAGAGAGTTGAAGTTGCAATGAGTGAAAGTGTATTTATTGTTTGAAACATAGTGGTTGTTATAAATGTACAACTTATATAAAAACATATGTGTAGAACCACAATTTCTGATGATTTAAATTTCAATGTGAAATATATATATATTCTTTTTTGTAGAACATCCATGCAGATACAATTATTGAGTATTGCGTTGGTGTGTTCTCAACACATTCAGCTGTGCCCTGGAAGAAATCAAAGTAAAAACTATTTAGTCTTACTTTTATCTCACTAAGTTTCATTAGACAACCCAGGTTCAACACTACCCTCTTAAAGAGGTCATCAAACCAAAATGTAAAGTGACCAAAACTAAAATGTGAAATACTGTTACTGTGAGACCAAGGCAGATGCTTACTTTAGCTTGTCTGTGATGTCGGTCACCCACATTTGGTTAGGATCCACACAGATGTGTTTGCCCCTTGTAGTGTGAACACTGAGAAATAGGAATAATAGAAACAGGTGATCAGTAAGAATGATGACAGAGGTATACATCAGCTCCTTAGCACTCATTATATTGATATCAAATACTTACATGACTGCGTTGATATTGCATTTTCCATTACGTTTTTGGATTGAAAATCCTTTGATGTCCTTTGTGGGCACTTTTCTGTCGGAGTACCTTGTGCAGCATCTTGAAACTAAAATATAATAACACCACTTAATGCATGTCACAAGGTGGGTCATCAAAACCCAGGTAGTTGCCTTATCAGTAATAAGTCGGATCACTTATTATTTACAAACAAACAATGATGATTTACAAACAAATAAACAAACAATGATGATTTACAAATAAACTACCAAACAATCATGTTAATCAATCAGGCCGAAACACTGGGGGTGGCTCTTAAGCTTAAGTTAAAGTTATATTAATGTTTTCTTGTTCGTAGATGCTTCTACCCAAAGTAACTTAGAAAATAATATACACTATACTTCACTATACAACAACAACTGCAACAAAAAACAACAACAATCATAAGAAGAAAAAGAAGAAGGACAGTGCCATGGTCCTCACCTCTGCGCAGAGCTGCAGCCTCACTGCTGAAGAGCACTAGAGTGCAGAGCATGATGAGGGCGAGGGCAGGAACATAGATCTTGGCCATGTCTTGTGTGGTTGCTGCGTCTTTCTCTTTAGACCAGAGGCTCAGGGTGTGAGAGAGCCCTCAGCGCCACGCTGCTTTATACCTCTTTGAAGTGGAACATTTTCAGAGGTGCCGGGTTTTCCAGATCCTCCGCGATGTGACAGAATTTCCCCCATGGCATGTGTATAGTACAAGGAAGTAGAAATGGGAATTTTCCAACATACTCTTCAACCTGCTTTAAACACACAGGTACATATTTTAGATAAGGGTTTAGTCTGTATGTACTTTCGAGGAATGTGTCTTCAGGAACTTTGTCAATACAAATTCTCATTTTGAAATTATGATATATTATAACTTGATGGTGTAATATTTAAACCAATTGTGCCAGGTAGAAGAGAGCATAATCCCAAGAGCCGTAAAATATTACATAACATCTTAAAACTATAACAGTGTAGGAAAACCACAGTGTGTACATTTCTGTGAAAATATCTATATCTATCATGTAAGATATCTGATTTTGTAAATATGAATTCCTACAGTTTTCTCTATGTTTACACTCTTTTAGATGAACACTCTTTATCTAAGTGCTAATGTGTGTGTGCATGCATGTGCATGTTTGCCAACTGGATATGTTATTTCAAAAATAGAAATAAATCTATTTTAATCTGATATGTTACTGTTCAGCCCATGCCAGCTGATGATTTGGGGCTAATTTTGTCTTTCAAATTTGCACAAAGTACAAGAGAGGGTTGTTTTAATGTTTTACTTCCTCCTCCAGTCATAGAACTTTCCCTTTTCCCGTTTTCTTTCCTACAGGTACAACACAATCAGCTCAAATCAGGGAGTTGGTATGTCCAGAAGGTCATTAAATGGATTATAGTTCCTCTCACATACCAGCATAACAGAATGTACTTTCCAGAGCTTTATTTATTTATTTGTTTGTTTGTTTTTCTGTTTGTTTGATTGATTGCTTGATTGAATTAAAACAAAAACTTTTTAACACTAAGATACAGGGTGAATTTCATTTTTTTATATAAAATGTTTTATGAATAATAACAAAAGAAAAGGATATTGATACAGCTTACTTTATTTCAGAAGAATAACAGAAACATAACAGACATAAAAATGTTCACAGTGACCTCAGATAGAGGGGAAGTGTACTTAAAAGAATATAAAGAATTATTTTCAGTCCTTTGGAGAAACTTTGTTGGATATTTCATTGTCCCCTCAGTTTTGCCACCTTAACCCTGGAAATATGTAAAAAAATAAATTAAAAAAAAAACATTTAATTTAGCAGATTCTAAAGTAAAAGTGATTATAAAAGCCAAAATAAAAGTAAGAAAAAATAATATACACACCCCAGCTTCATGACAATTACAGACACCCAGGCTTGGTTGGGATCAGCACAATACGATTTGTTTCTTATAGTGCGCAGTCTGGAATTTAACACACAATCATATCAGCGGCCTTCAGATGATGGTGTAGTTTCTCGCTAATATTTAACAGTTTAAAGTTATATACTCACACAACAGCTTTAATGTTACAGGGTCCTTTGTTTTCCTGGATATAATATCCTTTCACTCTACTGATGGGCACCTGACCAGTGGAGTACTTTGTGCAGCAGTCTGAAAAGGAGAGGGGATACTGTTAAATGAAGGCAACAATACCGATAGAGAGGATAAATAGACATAGGTACAGACAGGAGAAAAGACAGATAAGTAGATAGATAGATAGACAGACAGACAGACCGGCAGACAGACAGACAGACAGACAGACAGACAGACAGACAGACAGACAGGCAGGCAGGCAGGCAGGCAGGCAGGCAGGCAGGCAGGCAGACAGACAGACAGACAGACAGACAGACAGACAGACAGACAGACAGACAGACAGACAGATAGACTTACTGTTTGAACCTGCTGCTGCATGGTCAATGAAGAGCCCCATTGCAATGAGCATGATGAGGGAGCAGACAGGAACAGAGATCTGGGCCATTTCTTTCTGCTGTGGTCTCTCTGCTCTGTATTCTGACAAAAGCTGTAGGAGTGGAAGGGGCTCTCAGCAGAAAGGAGCTTTATAACCCCTCAACAGGAAATATAGGCCACCAATCGGCAAATGGGGTCTTCCATGGATGTTCCAGAATGTTCTTTTACCAATTTTTGTTTCAGTTACAGTTCTATACATCAGGTACATCGGTATTGAACATTATTAATTAAAAAAGAAAAGAAAATGAAGGCACAAAGTGATGATGCTTTTATATGATGTAATAATAATAAACTCTGATAATAAGTGAAATAGTGGGCGACATTTTAATGGGAAAGAACATAAAAAGTGGATTTGAGATATGGAATGAGGCAGATCATTTTCAACTTTTCTCTTAAAGGTAAAGCATGTGACTAATCTAAAACTCTTTTTGTCTAATTCAGCAAATTGCTCTTCATGGTCCTCCAGCTCTCTGTTCCGCGAGTGTGTACTGTTAGTACATAGTCACGACTGTGTGAATGGGAAACAAACATAGTGGCTCGGACTGAGCCATAAGCAATTTCAGCCAATGAACACATTGTTTCAGGACCATGGAAGGAAGGGATATAACTTGATTGGCTGTTCAGCTTGAAAATCAATCACTGACACTACCTTTAAGATAAAAAAGGACATTGTGAGAGTTTGTAAGTTTCAAGAGTAAAGCTTAAGGAAAAGATGTTCTGGGTTGTGGGTGTATCACAAAACATGAGGTGATATGTGTATTCATTACAGGTCATATAATCATTTTTGTTATTTGAAAAACACAAGCATGACGTACTGTGTTTGTGCTGATGACGGGAAAACTGATCTTGTACAAACTGTGCACCATTTGTTGTGTTTTTTCTAGGTCACAAGAACACGATTTGGCTTTTGGAGTGAATATCAAGAGGAACAACTGGGTCGTCTTAACCACTAAACAGGTCATGAGGCAGAATTGACCTTTCTTTTTTTAAACATAATTTCCCCTTCAAACCCACAGTTCTGGTTCAAGCAAAAGTTGTGCAATTTGTGGTGGTGCGATTGTGTAGAAGAGGCTCATCTACTTGGAGCCAGCCGGGGAGAGCGGTAAAGATATAAGGGGGTGGGGGGGGGGCAATCAGAAACATGGCAGATTATCGAAGGTCACTATTACAAGGGGTAAGTAGCAGGTACACAGTAGAAGTTTACATAGCAGGTAAAGCTAGCACAGAGTATGGGGTAGAATAAGTGCATGACGGTGGGGGTGGGTTGGTGTAGGCCGTGGGTTTCTGCAAGTAGATCAGGTGGAGAGACTACAGAAGCATCCCACAGCGAAGAGAGTCAAGGCTAGAAGGGGAAGACAGAGACAAATTGAGAGGGTAGAGTTTGGCTGCCTAAGTCTGCCAAAATATCTTGCATATGTTGAAACCATATATGTGTAACTGCACCACAGTCTATGTGAGACTGTGACACTACTGACTATGCTTCATGAGTAATGGGATACGCTCACTATAGCAAGTCACAGTATAATGTATATCTAACATGTACTTAATATTTATACTCTACTATACTATACCGTACTAAACTATGATATACTTTTATATATATATATAATTGATTGATTGATTGATTGATTGGTTGGTTGATGGGTGGATGGATGGATGGATGGATGGATGGATGGATGGATGGATGGATGGATGGATGGATGGATGGAATCACTTCGAGCCTGATTGATTGGCATCTGACAAAAAAAAGAGTATGAATCTTTACCATCTGTATGCACTACATTGTTTCTGAACTAAACTGCTTTCAGAGGAATATGACTTTTATATGGGAGCATTTGTTCATGTATTGATTGTGTCAGGGGCCTCTTAATATTTCTGATCAGAATGGTGACAGACATAGCACATTATGTTAACACCATGTGTGGATACAATTGCACTGTCTCCTCACAGACTGTAATTATGTGACTCTTTCTAAATTATTTGTTGATATATACAGAAATATTAACAGTGACAGTGATTTAAAGTTATCATAGTTACTATGTGATAGTTAAGCTAGCTTCAAATTAGTACATATTTATTATAAGACATAACTAATAAACCATTTTGTTATGGCTCGTTATCTCTTCACCATTTGGCTAATACCTCTCAATCACCCTTGAGGGACACACAGACTGGAATTTACACGTCAGTGCTGGGGTTGCTGCGGTCACATTTGCCCTTGGAAACCTACGCAGAGGACTTTCCCCTCAGCGTGTACATATACACCAGCTTTACAGCATCTCCAGCATCACCTATAAGCCTTCCCATCTTACATACACATCAGGATCTGAGGACTCCATCGCTGTCCTGAAGACATGGCAAAGGTTACAGTCTCTCTCTGCACACTGCTGGGGCTTCTGCTGGTCTTAGCTTCCGAAGGGGAAACCAGTAAGTAGGACAAGTGCTTTCACATCAGCACACAATGTGTGTGACTTCATGTCAGCTTAACCTGAAAAGTTCTTCACCTTCAAAGTGCTAGTGTTTAATGTGTCGTCTTGTCTGTTACATAACTAGGTACACCAAGCAGGGCATGCTGCGCACAATTCATCAAGTTTCCACTGCCTTTGGACAGAATCCGTGGTTTCATCGAGGAACGCCAAGGGATATGTCGTCTCAAAGCAGTCAAGTGAGTCAATATCACCCTCCTGTTGTGAAAGTAGAAATCAGCAAGGCAGTTGTACAATCATGCCTCTTTTGACATACTTACCGAGTTATTGTGATGTGGCTACAGTCATTGGAGGAAGTCACTGCTTTACTCGATTGTGTGATGCCAGAGCTGAGCCGATTCAGTCTGTTTAGTGTCTGACAAAACAAGGGCAGCAAGTGCAGGAAGAACCAAGCTGGATCCATTCTGCACAGAACATATCATATAGATTATATACAATGAACTCAAACTCAGTGCTTCTTTCTCTCCACAGGTTCATCACCTTAAAGGGTAAGGTTGTATGTGCCAATCCAAATGACCAGTGGGTTATTGATGCCAAGGAGTTCATCAGGTAAAAATACTTTCTTCTCATTGGGTTCCATGTCCTTGGATGAGGACATTTTCCATAACCATTTACAAATTGCCAGTGAATGGGTTTACAAAAAAGAAATATTGCCATGACAAGTGACTTATTTTTGTCCTTTCTACAGGAGCCCAACTGTGGCACCCTAACCTGTGGACACCTGTGGTGTTAATCGGATACTATCTGTCTGCATCCAAGGGATGCTTTTGTTAACTCAAAAGAGCTTTGATCTATTGTGTCCCTTGATGGGCTGTAAGGGATGTAACTAAATGTATACTATGTCCAATGACATTTGTGATTGTAATACAAAGTATCCTATTAGTGATAAACATGTGTATGTTTCTGAGAAATATAAAATTCTAACTTGTGTTGATATTTTTCAATAAAGTTGTTGAGAAAAGAAAAAACAAAAGTGTTAGTTTCAATCAAACTGTCTTATTTTGAGTAATTTAATCATAATCAAGCAAAGTTATGAACCATATGTATGGGATCAATTTAGTTAATTTAGTTTTTTACAAAACCCCATTATTTGCAAACAACCAGAATGTGATTTACAACTGTCCAACGATTTGCAAATATGCCACCATGTTTTACAAGTTCAAAACACAACTCTCAAACAAACACAAGGTGCTTTGCAAATGCAAGAGACGTCCATAAAAAATACAATGTGTTTTGCAAATAAAAAGCTTAATGTAGTTAGTTACATGTCTGCAATGTGTTGCTATCTGTGTGAATGCAAGAACAATGGCGACAGGGGCAAGGAAAAACTCCCTGTTAACAGGAAAGCTTGAGATGAACATGGGCACATATACGTGTCAGGATGAGTATACTAGGATACATGTGGTAAATGTACACAAAACATACAAACATAAGATGGTATATACATGATAATACCCAATTGATTGTGGGTAAGGTGGGGAGAGAGAATTCAAGAATTGTATAAAAGCTTAGTGGGTATACAGAGTTCTCAGAGGTTACTATTAAAAGAGTAAGTAGAGTAATGGAACAGAAAACTATGTCGATGGTGGCAGTTATTTGCATAGCAGGTAAAGCTAGCACAGAGTATGGGGTAGAACAAGTCCATGACAGTGTGGTGAGGGTTTGGTGTAGGCCGTGGGTTTCTGAATGTAGATCACGTGGAGAGACTACAGCAGCATCCCACAGCGAAGATAGTCAAGGCTAGAAGAAGAAGAAAGAGACAGATTGATAGGGTAAAGTTCGGCTGCCAAGATCTGCTTAAATATCTTGCGAATAGGTACATGTTGAAACCATATAAGTATAATTGTACCACAGTCTATGTGAGACTGTGTGACACTATAGACTGCCTCATGAGTAATGGGATATGCTCACTATGACAAGTCACTGTATAATGTAAATCTTACATGTTTTACTGTATATACCCTACTATACTATACCCTACTATACTATGATCCACTTTTTTGACTGACTTGATTGATTGATTGATTGATTGGTTGGTTGATGGATGGATGGATGGATGGATGGATGGATGGATGGATGGATGGATGGATGGATGGATTGATGGGTGGGTGGATGGATTGATGGGTGGGTGGATGGATTTATTCATGAAAGGTGAAAATTCACCCTTAAGTTACCTTAGGACTCCGGAGCTGCATGAAAGTATATTTATTAGACAAACAAACAACAACAATTGCAATTGGGCTCCCTTCCCAGCCAAGGCTGAAAGTGAAGGCAATGATAAACCCTTCGCACAAGGTTTATATAGTCAGAAGTTTAGCTTTCAGCAGGGATAACCATGTGGTGGATTTCTCACGTCCGAGGCTCCCTGTCTTGCAAGGATGGCAGTTTTGCACAAGGTCGGAAGAAGCACAGTTCCTTTCTTATCTCCTCTGGTCTAAACATGCTCTTGTTCATATGCAGACTTAGTGGCACCTAATATTCTAGTTACAGACACACACAGAAAAGCCATGCTCCTACTTTCATAAGCACATGATTCATACAAGGAATATATTAATAAAAGTCACTTGATTATTATATTCTTAAGTCATTAACAGTGTTTGGAAATAATATCTATCAATTCACTTCAGGCCTGATTGATTGGCAGCATCTGACAAAAAAAAGAGTATGAATTTAATACAGGTCCCCTTCTCAAAACGATAAAAGCTAGAGCCTTATATAACCTATCATCGTCTGCATGTTTGTTTAGAGGAGAAAGGTTGATTACTTTCAGACTTCCCATGAGGAACCAGCAGTATGATGACATGTACTTCCTCCCTGTTAAAGTCACCTGCTAAACTCTGCCAATGTCACACTCATCCCTATCATTAAGACTCATAGGGTACATGGCCCTTATTCCATAGCGCTGTATGTTATCTGTTAAACATCACAGTAGCACTTTTAATTGAGCATACAAGGCTTGTTCTCAGAATGAATGTCCAGATCAGTTCACATTCAGGTTTGTGTCATGAGGAAATGCAGTGACACAGACACAGAATGTTGTGTATAGATCAGAGAGAGACTGGGGCAAGTGTAAGCCTAGTTATGGTACTTACCATCTTTACCATCTGTATGCACTACATTGTTTCTGAACTAAACCACTTTCAGAGGAATATGACTATTATGTGGGAGCATTTGTTCATATATTGATTGTGTCAGGAGCCTCTTAATAATTCTGATCAGAATGGTACATCTCACATTATCTTTACTTCATGTGTGCACTGACTCTACAGACTTTAATTATTTGACTGTTTCTTAATTATTTGTTGATACAAAGATATCAATTTACTATGTGATAATGTAGCTAGCTTCAAATTAGTACAGCATATTTATTATAAGACATAACTAATAAACGGCTTCTGTTATTGTTCTGGGTAATTCAAGGGGTATAACTGTCCAGCTCATTCATACTGATAGGCAGACGGTTGGTGAATCGGTTTCTTCAAATGTCCCTCTTGGAGATCACCCCATAAACATAATATCATATTTTACAAATAAATATTTAGTTAAACAAATATCAACATACTTTAGATGTATAAGACAGCACACCAAGTCCAATATTTTAGATGTATACAATAACATAAAATGTTTATTTTGTTATGGCTCGTTATCTCTTTAGCAGTATGTGAAAACCTGTCAATCATCCTTGAGGGAACAAAAGGGCTGGAATTTACGCGTCAGTGCTGTGGTTGCTGCAGTCACATTTCCCCTTGGAAACCTACGCCGAGGACTTTCCCCTCAGCAGGTACATATACACCAGCATCTCAGTATGTCCAGCATCACCTATCAGCCTTCCCATCTTGAAGAACACTTACGCATCAGGATCTTAGGACTCCATCTTTAGCCTGAAGACATGACAAAGGTTACAGTCTCTCTCTGCGCACTGCTGGGGCTTCTGCTGGTCTTAGCTTCCGAAGGGGAAACCAGTAAGTAGGACAAGTGCTTTCACATCATCACGCAGTGTGTGTTTTAGAGTCTCGATGTGTATACATTTCAGTTAAAAAGTGCAATGGCAAACAAGTGCTGGGTTTTAATGTGTCGGCTTGTCTGTTACAGGAGTAGGTACACCAAGCAGGGGATGCTGCACACGATTCATCAAGGATCTGCCTTTGAACAGAATCCGTGGTTTCATCGAGGAACGCCAAGGGATATGTCGTCTCAAAGCAGTCAAGTGAGTCAATATCTCCCTCCTGTTGTGAAAGTAGAAATCAGCAAGGCAGTTGTACAATCATGCCTCTTTTGACAGGTGTTATACTTACCGAGTTATTGTGATGTGGCTACAGTCATTTGAGGAAGTCACTGCTTGGAAGAACCAAGCTGGATCCATTTGGCACAGAACATATCAAATAGATTATATACAATGAACTAAAACTCACTACTGCTTTCTCTCCACAGGTTCATCACCATAAAGGGTAAGGTTGTATGTGCCAATCCAAATGACCAGTGGGTTAAGGATGCCAAGGAGTTCATCAGGTAAAAATACTTTCTTCTCATTGGGTTCCATGTCCTTGGATGAGGACATTTTCCATAACCATTTCCAAATTGCCAGTGAATAGGTTTACAAAAAAGCAATATTGCCATGACAAGTGACTTATTTTTGTCCTTTCCACAGGACCCCAACTGTGGCACCCTAACCTGTGGACACCTGTGGTGTTAATCGGATACTATCTTTCTGTATCCATGGGATGCTTTTGCTAACTCAAAAGAGCTTTTTATTTGCTTTTTATTTGAGTCCCTTGATGGGCTTTGTAAGGGATATAACTAAATGTATAATATGTCCAATGACATTTGTGATTGTAATACAAAGTATCCTATTAGTGATAAACTAGTGTATATTTCTGAGAAATGTAAAATTGTAATTTGATGCGTTGATGTTTTTTAATAAAGTTGTTGAGGAAAAAAAAGTGTTAGTTTCAATCAAACTGTGTTTTTTTGGATAATAATAGCAAACTGAACCATATGTATGGGATACATTTAGTGACAATTGAATTGAGTTTTACGAATACCCCATTATTTGCAAACAAACAGAATGTGATTGACAAATGACTTGCAAATATGCACACCAAGTTTTACAAATACAAAACGCACTTCTCAAACAAACACAAAGTGCTTCCAAATGCAAGACACATCTATCAAAAATACAATACGTTTTGCAAATATATAGCTATCAATATAGTTTATAGTTTAGTACATAGTTTACTTTATGAGAATAATCTAGAGTGCAGGATTTTTTAGTTTAGGCACACGCCAATGTAAGTTTGACGGTTGACAGAAATTGTTTGCAAAATGAGTGAAATACAAAGAAAAGTTGACAGACCGAAAAGTGTAGTCTTCTGTCATTTTCAATGTAGGAAAATCTCAATGGCCCAAATACTATGGGTGCTA
The DNA here is from genome assembly GCF_963457725.1 of Sprattus sprattus. NCBI lineage: Eukaryota > Metazoa > Chordata > Actinopteri > Clupeiformes > Clupeidae > Sprattus > Sprattus sprattus. The sequence continues at coordinate 19,649,269 of NC_137923.1, forward strand.
CACTCAGATACAATAATATACTTAAATCAGATATTTCCTTTCAGTTAAGCAGTTTAATGTTAAAATCTAGCACAAACAGGCTTATTTCTCTAGCGGAGTTATCGCAGACTCTATTCTGACCATATATTTTAAAGATTCTGATAGATTCAGTATTTGTTTTAGACAATATCTGGCAACTAAAAAAAATTGGAATGACAGATTACATTCGTCACAGTGCCTTCTTTCCGGACCGGAAGTGGGGCGGGCACACAGTCGGATATGTTGCTGTCTGAGCTAAGACAGTTTACTGTTATGAAGCTTGTCATGCAAATTTGGATAAGATAGCATAAATATACACTGATTTTAAAGGTTTACTACTGGAGATATGTAAATACCGCTTTACGACCTAAAACCATGCATTCGATTGCAACGCAGCGGTCTGTAACGTTAGAAAGAGGGGGTTAACTTCGCTCAAATCAAGATGCTGTGGAAGAAGAGATGCAACTATGCGAATTAACATGGTTTGTTGAAATTATTTTGAACCACTCCTGTCCGAGCACTGTTTTTCTGGCTACACATTGTTGTTTCCCAACCCTCGAGTAACATGCCACAGAAAGAAATGATATGAAAGAAATAAGAAAATATACTGGATGCGTTGGTCTATAGCCAACCCAGTAAATGGTCTAACAAAATTTATAATAAACGGCAGTCTTGACGAATGAACTGCTGTTCGCTATTCAAGGAAGCATTCGAGTCGTGTGTCCAACTAGTCCAAGGCATGACAAAGGGGAGCTTAACAGATTCTTTGACTGCATGAATCCTAGAGCAATTGATTTATCTGAAATATTTATGGATGTTATTGACCCTGTGGCATGCGTTTTTAAATACTGAAAGCACTTCATTGGTCATGCAGAACAGCATGGAGGGTTGACAAAAAGTTGTGTTCTACACATCTATCCACAGCCAAAACGATAGTGGGTGCCCCTGAATCGTCAGCCGTTTAGCTGCTATGGAGCCCCAGGGTGAGTGCGACCGCTTGTTTGAGGACTCGGACTTCCCCGCAGAAGACTCCTCAGTGTTCTCGTCAGATTTCACACCCATCTCCAAACTGCAAGGGCACATCAACTGGCTCCGCCCCCAGGTAATAGTGAGAGGATTAATTAAACATTACCAGACATAAGTTGTTCGTTTTAAAGGTGGCAATAAGGTTGGGAGAAATGAACAGAAACATTTGCAAAACATTTTTTGTTTTCATGATGTGAATACCCCTATGTTACTATTTGTCATAGTAAACCCCTAGCAAAGTTGCTCTGTAGTGGTTTGATGGGTGACTTTCGTGTTTTTAGGACATTTGTGAGTCTCCTCGGCTCTTTCCCCTGGACCAAACCAAGGCTCATGCCAAGCAAGGCATTCTGGGAGACTGCTGGTTGTTGTGTGCTTGCACTATGCTGATGAAGAACAAGCACTTGATGGACCAGGTAATTATGTGAAAATAGCTGAAATACCTCTAGTGGGATTTCTTCAAAAAAATCCTGCCAATGTACACATTGGGTAGATTGACCCTAGACACCCATTCACTGGCATTTTCTTGATATTCTGATTGTTGAAACTGGGTACCCTGTTGCACATGAAAAGAGAGCTATGAGGAAGAATATCATTTCAGTCATTTAATTTCTGGTTTATAGTAGCTCAATTAGTGATTTTGGAGAACTTTATATGACTATGAAAGATTGTTGGGTTGGTTTATCAGAATTTATGTGGACACATTTATGTAAAACTAAAAAACTAAAAGTCACAGGTTTCATATGTTCATTCAATTTGTGTTGGGCATTCCAATGCAAAGCTTTAGACATTTGCCAGCCGCCCTTTGGGGTCTTGGGTCAGTTCGGAGTTGGGCAGGTGTTGTCTTCATGGTTTAATCCCGGTGTGATTTCCTGCCATCAGGTGCTGCCACCGGGCCAGCTGTGGTGGGGGGAGGGGGGCTACACAGGCCGCTTCCTGCTGCGCTTCTGGCAGAGGGGTGGATGGGTGGAGGTCCGGGTGGATGACCGCCTGCCCTGCATCGACAACAAGCTTTGCTTTTCCCAGTGCCTGTGTCCCATGGCATTCTGGGTAGCGCTACTGGAGAAGGCATATGCTAAGTGAGTATCACAGTCTCAGCCTTTCTTTGTCCTGTTCAGTTTTAGAAAACAGTGCGCCTAAGGTGTGCAAAAAGATTATAGAGTATGGAGCAGCTTCAGGGCGCTCAATAACATTTGGTTTGCACATCAGGTTTTATGGGCAGGCCCCTTATGAACTACAGTGACTAGTTTGAACACTAATGAAAACAATTCCTCACAAAAAAAATAGCAAACAGTGACTACAACTTCAGTTGAACAGCAGACACCTACATGTATAGACCAGTGTTGAAACACACTACAAATGCTAGGCCTAAGGTATAAAATCCACACATCAACAACATGAATATTCTATAATGTGTCATCTAGTAAAAAATGGTTATGAGTCTTGACATGTCCCCATACAAAAGAAAAACATTTTAAGAGGCATCGCTGCCAAATCGTGACTTTACTTGGGCTCTAAACAAACATCCAGAAAAACAGGAAAAGAAGGAATCATCACATGTTACAACAGAGGGACCATAAGGAAATATAGTTTAAAAATGTCCCCTTACATTTTGTTCTTCAGTGCTTCATGCGTACATTTATTTTTAGTATATGAACTGTACTCTAGTCATCCCTGCACCCTGATGTACCCCTGCTCTTGTGCGCAGGCTACATGGCTCCTATGAGGCCCTCTGGGCGGGCCAAGTGGATGAGGCGCTGGTAGACTTGAGCGGAGGCGTGGCAGAACGCTGGAGTCTCCGACTCTCCGAAGAGGCTGGGGAGGAGATGGAGGAGGAGCAGGACGAAGAGGAGGGAAAAAAAGAGGAGAAAGGTGGCACACCTACTCCGGCCAGGGGGAGAAAGGAGCTGAAGCTACCTCAGGCGGTGAGGGAGGGCTGTGCCATCAGCTGCTCCTTACACAACAGCACGGGAGGTGAGAAAGAGAGAAAGAGACAACAGCAGACAACATTGCCTATAAACTAATATTAACTATCATTACCACCTTTTGCAACCTCAAGGTCACTTGAGACAAACAAAGGAGATAGTACAAGTAGGTTAAGTTAAACGGGAAGAATGTACTTTCTTAACTGCATCTAATGAAGCTGTGTTATGCTGTTGTGCATACTATGACCTATGACTAGACTGCTGGAAAGTTCTCCCTTTTGTGAATTGCATTGTGATCTGCTTTTTTGACCATTGAGAAAGAGCCCATTGGCTGCCATTGGCTGATGGGCACGTTCACCCAACAGGAAGTTCAGATGAAATCCCTTTAGGAAGTAATGTGTCACTTCCCCCTGGGAAATTCTTTTGTAGGCTTTGTTGTGCTTGTACACACTCTTGTACATGAGTGATTTCCCCTGTACGTCTTGTTTCAATGTGGTGATAAGAGGTCTCTGTCCTTCCACACATTGTTCTCGTGCAGGTGTCAGTGAGCTGTGGCAGTACCATGCCATGAGTGTGCTGGAATGGACAGACGTACAGACTGTTGCTGGGGAAACGGAATGTTTACTTAGAATCAGGAACCCATGGGGGAGACGGTGCTGGAGTGGGGCCTGGGCAGAGAAGTTAGTGACTGACCCAAACTGAATTTTCATTTTAGGCCAAACACACCACCATCATAACCAACAGATTATTCATTGCTATGCTTTGACACATGCTCTGTGTTGCTACAGTGGTACTGGATGGAATAACATTGAACCAGCCTGCACCCTGAACCTCCTCAGCCGAACCGAACAGGGAGAATTCTGGGTCAACCTGAAAGAGTTCCTGGAGGAATTTGATGAGGTCACTGTGGGCTACCCAATCAGTGATGAAGGCCATCTACAAAGCATTTACACTGGTACTTACAGCATTGGTTCTGCTTTAAAATATATGAATCAAATCTATCATTCAACACTGAATGTTTAAAAGGGTGATTCATATCAATTATGAATGAATTCATCGATTAATTCATTAATGACATTTTATTATACGGCTCTTCAGAATGTTCCAAAAAGTACAGTTGATTTGAATGGGCCATCTCAACTTTCGCCGGTGAATATTTCCTGATAATTCACCGCTGCGCAAAGATATTGACCGCTGTCATTGACAACAGGTTTTGTGCTTCTAATTCAAATCTTTCATATCATTCCGCAAGAAGTCCGGTCATTTAACGTAACAGACTCATGGTAATTTGAAGTCAGCAAGCAATGGGTTGCTATGCAACACCTGAAACTTCAAAGTTCTATTTGCTTGAAGAACTATTTATTTCTAAACGGGAATCATGAAACGGCAACAAAATCATTAAAAAGAGATATGTTGGAGGAATGTCTTCTATCGTTTTTGGCAAGTAACCGTATAATAAGCGGGATAATGTATTGTCCATCGGTAATTATCCCAAAATGGATAATGGCCTCCTGACAATTCATTAAAACATGTATCTAATTCACAAACAGCACTACCTCATTAAGTATTACTTTTAAGAGTGTAAAGCACTTATAAATGTTAATGGTAGATTATGAAGACATTTCTCACTGGTGTACAATACCACAAAGGACATCTGCACATCCCTTATGGTATGTCTTTGATCTGATGAGTGGCCTCCTCCTCCTACAGGAGCTCTCCTGACACACAGGCAGGAGACGAGTGGCTGCTGGGTAAGAGGCCGGTCGGCGGGCGGCTGTCGCAACAGCAGCAGCTACAGCTCCAACCCAAAGTTCTGGCTGAGGCTGAATGAGCCCACTGAGGTTCTGGTGTGTCTGCTGCAGCACGGCACGGAGGAGCAGGCGGCGCTCGGCTGCAAGGGGACAAGACGCGAGGACGCCACACCGCCAGGAGGCGGAGGTCAAGAGCGCAGACACCCACACGCCATTGGCCTTCACATGTGGAAGGTAGGAGGAGGAAAAAAACATCTGTGTGGCGCACGTTATAGTTCAAGGTGAAACATAGTACAAGTAAATGTACTTATAATATATAAATGTAAGCAGTGTTGTTAAAAATAAAACAGAGTACCATAATGGTGTAAGTCTGAAAGAATGGTGAAAAGACAGTGTTTCAAAGTATCCCTGTGCATTCTTGGAACTGGGAACTTAATTATCTATCCCAGGTGTGTTTAGACCTAGATAACATGTAAACAAAAACATTAAAGGTCTGATATAAACAAGGAAGATGCACAAAATGCACAGCATTTTATCAAATTACCGTTGTGCCTTTAGAATGACATCATTCTTGTCTGGAGGTCCAGCTGTGTTTTGAATTCTAATGACAATACATGTTACATCTTTAAATTGTGTGTGCCTGTGTGTATGTGGTTCGCAGATAGAGAAGAAGCACTTTAACCTTTCACGGACGCTGAATAGACCCCCATGCGCCTGCACTTTGTCCCATGCATACAAACGGGAGGTGGTGCTGCAGGCCCAGCTCAACTCTGGTTTCCACCTGCTCATTCCCAGCACCTTCCAGCAGGGGGCGCAGGCGCGCTTCCTGCTCAGGGTCTACTCATCCAGCCCCACCACACTCAGGTCAGATGTCTTGATCTATCAAGCAATAAATGCTATTTAAAGCACTTGCAATTGCTAGAATGCTTGATAAAAGGTGCAAATAAAACCGTAAAAAAATATACATTGTCCTTCAACATTCTTGTAAATCCTTTTATAATCAAGTATTCCTCAGGCCATGTTTTAACTAACTTTACTGACACTCTTCACATTTTAAACACTTGAAAGGCTATGCCTAGAGTTGGGGTTGGTTTGTAGAGGCTGGGATTGTTTTTGCCCACTTTTTTGTCCACATGTCACTATTGGTCTCCAAATGTCTGTTCTGGCACACTGACATAACATGTCTGTGTTTGTGTCCTGCTCCTGCAGTGCTGTGAAGGCGAGGGAACCTGTTCAGGCATCCGGTTTGGAGGGGGAGTGGGAGAGTAGCAGCTGCCATGGCTCCTGGGTGCCTGGCTCAATGGCAGGGGGCAGCCGGAACTTTCCGTCTCACAGGCTGAACCCCCGATTTCCCCTCGCTGTGACCTACGACCCCGGGGGACCCAACATCAGGATCACACTACGCCAGAACTGCCCTGAATCAGCCTGTCAGGCCATTGGCTTTCACATTTATAAGGTGAGAAGAGGTGACTTGTTTACTGATTTCTAAAGTAATTTATGTTTATCTTTAGCAGAGTGCATGTAATAGTAGTTTTCTGATTGTGTTTCCCACTCTTTTGTGTGAGACATTTTAAACAAGTGTTTTCAACATTGTGTATAGGATATATACATATGTCAGGATAAGCACACATACATAAAAATAGGCATGTGTATGGGTACATAGGGAGAAAGAGAGGCAGACAGACAGAAAAAGAATGGGAGATGTAACCAGTGATCAATTTGTTTAAAAAAATCAAAGGGGATGATGTATGTAGTCTCTTCATGTTTAGGCAATGACTAACATTTATTGGGGAGCGTTTTTTTTGTCCAAATTGGGATGTCTCCCCATCCTCTTCTAGATGTCACTCTTAAACATGTACCATGTCGTTAGGTCTTTGACCGAGGTGAGGCAGACATGTCTTTAGACCAGGAGCCGGTGGAGAGCTGCGTGCCGCACTGTTACACCCAGGAGGTGAGCCTGGCCTGCAGCCTGAGGGCTGGAGCCTACACCATCATCCCCTCCACCTACCAGCCAGACCTCAGGGGCCACTTCACCCTTACTGTAGCTCGCAGAATACACAGGTGTGTAAGTCCGTCCCCAGCAAGGCCTTTAAAAAGTATGGACAGCATGGAGTCATGCCTTTCAGTGAATGTTGTGTTAAGGATAATGGCCACCGAGGAGTCCCGTTATAGGAAAATATTATACGAGGCGGAAGCAGAACTCCTCCGTCAAGTTCAGTTTTTTTCATATAATGGGACACCTCAAGGGCATGTATTTAGGAATACATGTATAGGCCACAAAGGAAACATTTGGTTCAGTTTAGAAAGAAGCTTGCCTGTTTGGTTTGTAGTACCTAACATTGGTTAGTTTGCTTGGTTACAATTGATACCATTGTTGCTAAGACAGAATCCTTTTGCTTGCTAGCTGTTTCTGATTCTATGCTTACTAGCTAGCATGCTTGCCAGCCTGCCATATCTCCAGATAACATGTTATTTAACCACGGAGTTAATCTCGGTCTTGGCAAAATGAGAGCATGTGTTTATTTTATTCGTTTATTAGCTTGCCTGACTACACACTCAGTGTCGTAGCTTCAATTGATGAACTTTTCAATCAAGGGTTATTTACTATAGTTGTTGTTGTTAACATTCATAGTTTCCAGAGCACTGATATAGAACTTTTTAAACTTCTTAAACTTTTTTTACCTGATCATAAAGACATATCGGCAAGCAAATCAGAAAAGAGCATTTCTCTATTTATCGCGGGGTACAAACATGTTTTGGTTTGGTGTCTGTGTGTTTTAATGTTTTCTGTTTCATGTCTAGTGTTTTAATGTCTTTTTATAATATGTTTCCCTCCTCAGAAAAGTGGTCCAGAGCCAGGAGAACCTTGGGAGAGCCATCCAGGAGGTGAGCACCAGTCTTGTCATCATAGTCACCCAAGGGGGGTTCTGATTTTGGGGACCTAAGGGGAGGTTGTGGTTTACACTGTCATACTGAGCTATGCTTTCATAGTCATTTATTCATCCATGTTATATATTAATTGATTTGAGTCCCTCTCTTCACCCCCACTCTCCCCTTTTCTCTTTCTCTCTCTCTGTCTCTTGCGGCAGATCTCTTACATCTCTGTGATGCGATGCTAGTTGCTGATCCTCGCCACTACCGATGGTTCTGACGTGGGTTCTCTCTCTCTCTGGACGCAGATGAAAGCGGCCTACTGCTTCCCCTTCCTCCTCCTCCTCCTCCTCCTCCTCCTTCTCCTCCCCTTCCACCGGACTCCCCCAGACCCCCGCACCCCCATTCGCTCCAGCAGGCCTCCAGTAGCCGATTAGCACATCACAGCGCATCCGCTGCCCGCTCACTAATGGGAGACGACGCGACTCCGCGGTGTAAACAAACAGGCGCTCGTCCGCCACTCACGAACAAAGATGTCTCTCATGGAGGAGAGCGCAGAGAGTTTTAGAGAGGGTTGGGAGACAAGGGGGCAGGGGAGGTTAGGGTAGGGGGAGCTCACCAGCCGGCCATACCCATTCACCACAACACCCACCATTGCTTTGTGATATCGTTCCTGTTCTTCACCTCTTACCCCTGCCTACCCCGCCTTTATGCCCCCCTATCCCCCTTAGGTCCTTCCACTCTGCCCCCTGCACCCTAAACTGTGCCAGGTCAAGCCTGCCCACCAACCAGCACCAGCCTTCAACCTGTGGTAGCAGTAGTGGGAGCTATAGTGCAGCAGCCCGCCACTTGAAGAACTGAAGCCGGGGCAGGTGGGTAGATGAGAGTCGGGGTAAGCTCAGATGGTGGTGGTGAGGAGATAGGGGGAAGGGATAAGGGGTGGGGGGAGAGGGGGGAGTTGCAGGGTCCCCTTTGGAAGTAGCCGCCCCGGTTTTTGGCTCGGCACGCAGCGGCCGCAGAAGAGGCATGCATGGCTGCCTCATGTCCTGGGAGTGACAGGCCGTGGCCCACGGAAGGATGAACGCAGGGTGGCCTGACCAGCACGTTGTGTGTGTGTGTGTGTGTGTGTGTGTGTGTGTGTGTGTGTGTGTGTGTGTGAGTGAGTGTGAGAGAGAGAAAATGTGTTTATTGCGTGGTAAATCCTGTTTGCTCGAAAGCTGTTGTACAATTCAGTGAAATGTAAATAAGTAAATGATCTCCTAAAGGTTTGTGTGTGGATGTTTTTCTTGAATGTGTGTTGGGTCTCAGTCAGACCCGACTTTAGTTAACACTGTCTCAAAACAGATTCAAAAGATTAAAAAAAAAAAAAAAAAAAAAGAGTATGAAACGAGCTCATATTGAGTTCATAACAAGTAAATATTAAAGCACATAATAAAGTAAATAGATGAAAAAGGGTAATTTTGTTAAATGGATTATTGAACACTAGCCTACAAATATGTCATGTCTTAAGATAATGTGATCTTACGCCGAATGAGCCGCTGAACTCATAGTAATATGACACTCAGGCGACAGTCATATAGCTATAAATGTGTAAACCATATGCGAAGCGTGCACGTCGACGCAGCACGATGCGCGTATCCGTCAGCACTTGTGCACGCCGCTGCTTCTGCGGAATTTGCGGGGCTGTAGTCGGACTTCCGAAGACAGACGCCCACTTAGAAAATAATGAACAACAAATTTGACGCGTGAGTAACCAAATACGCTTTGCATGTTTTAGGGTCCCCGTGTATGTGCGAATCCGTAGCGTGCAATTGTTGTTTCACGACTGAGTGCATGAAGAAAGAGGTGTGTCTGATAGACTCCCATGCATCGAAAGCCGAGGTCACTGATCAATGCCTGTCATGCTTGCTACCATTCTGTGATGTATTTCTTCCACGTATGTTAACATGTGGAGACCGACTGTTGTAGTTTTAATTAAAGGCAGTGTTGATATTTAGGCTCGAAAGCGCGGAAGCGGCCACGGCCTCTAGGCCCGAGCTGGATCCTCGGGTTGCAAGTATGTGAAAGGCAGGGGCAGGTGTGCTGGAAACCGGCTGGATAAATGCCCTTTATTGCTTTGTCGCGACGTTATTTGCATTGCTTTGGATACAAATGCTCAATGGTGAAAATAGCCGGTCTAATATTTTTGGAGAGCTGTACAAGAGTAGTGACTGAAATGGAATGCACAGCCTTGCAGTTCCAAAAGTTTGTAGCTAGTTTCCCAGTCAAAGCCTAAGCACATCAACCAGTTGGACTAAGTCTACGTAAGTGGTTATCTTGACACTTGGGGAGCATAATTAATGGCTAAGTATAATGTGTTCAATATCACCTGGCTAGAGTGTGTTTCCCGAAAGCGTCATTGAGCAATCACCGTGGTATGGGGGAAAATAGAGTGTTCAAAATTATAGGCTCTCTATCATTTAACTATGGTAGCTGTTCAACGACGTCTTCGGGAAACGTACTGTTTCGATAGGTCGTGTTGCTTATACCTGTGATGGATCAAGTCTAAACAGCTGGTCTAAATTTGTACTGTAGTCTCAAAGATGATGACAGTGGCGACCATGACCAAGACAACATCTCACCGAAAGACTGTGAAAAGGAAAAAAGTGAAGACGATGAGAAGGACCCAAACACTGCCAAGAGAAAGGTTTGTGTGTCCTTGGAATGCATGGATGAATGTCTGTCATCATGTAGCTCTACTTTTAAATGAGTGTAGTTTAGTGACATTGTTATTACAAGTTGTATATGTAGTAAGAACATTTCTACTTGACTAAAAATGGAGCGATGTAAGAGATGCTTAGTGACGTGTGTTGTCAGGTGTCAGCAGCAGTTTGCGTCAGGTCTGTGTGTTTCCAGACAGCGGTTCCGGGGGCTGGGGAACACCCTCTGCAGTACAACTACGCATTCTGGTACTCCCGCCGCACTCCCGGACGACCCGCCAGCACTCAGAGCTACGAGCAGAACATCAAACAGATCGGCAGCTTTGCATCTGTGAGAACACACACACACACACACACAACAAACAACAAACGGGATTAGGACAGCAGGTTCTACTTTCACATCTGGCCCTTGTGAGACAAGGGCTAAATTCCAACCTTGCAGAAAAGGTCACCAAGACCACTCCTGTTTCTGAATCAAGCAACACTGACATGCGCTATAACCTTCATTTACAAGTTTGTCCTGGGGGGTATTCCACGTACATGGTTTAGAGACAAACCTGGATAAGTTAACTCAGAGTAAGTTGTAAACCTCCTTAATAGAAATGCCCTCTGACATTGTTTTATTAGGAGGTTTACCACTTACAGAGTTAACTTATCCAGGTTTGTCACTTAACCACGTATGTGGAATAGCCCCCTGATCTCTAGGCTCCAAATGCTGGAAAAGTATTCTTTTCACCTACTCGAGTAGTTATTGAATTGAATAAGGACACACACAACTCTATGTCTGTCAGACAGAATTAGGCACAATATAACTCTGGAAAAAGGTACACATAAAGTTGATTAATAAGGTCTGAAGACAAAAATAAAGACGTGCTTGTTTGTTGTTGTCTGTCTAGGTGGAGCAATTCTGGCGGTTTTATAGTCACATGATCAGACCGGGTGATCTAACTGGCCACAGTGACTTCCACCTGTTCAAGGAGGGCATCAAACCCATGTGGGAGGTTTGTGTGGTTTTCTCACAGTCAGTTTAAATCATCACTCTGTAAAACACACATATGATGCAGTGTTTCGTGTATATAGTTTCCATTAGGTTTGTGTCTTTTCGATGGAGATTAATATTAAAATATGAAGTATGAGGTTGTGAAAATAAAATACCCAATTATAGGGGAAAGATTTTAGTACTTCCTCGGTAAATGCATCCACATTACAATTCATATAGTAAGTAATTGTGTGGTGATGTACTGTGATACAGAGAGATTTGTGTAGGCTGGCATTTGGCTGGACTGGTACACCCATGCATGGCCTGTAACCTGTTTCGTAGGATGATGCCAATAAGATGGGGGGGAAGTGGATCATCCGCCTGCGTAAGGGCCTGGCGTCGCGCTGCTGGGAGAACCTCATCCTGGCCATGCTGGGCGAGCAGTTCATGGTGGGGGAGGAGATCTGTGGGGCTGTGGTGTCTGTGCGCTTCCAGGTACCAGACCTCCGCCACTCCCAGCAACACCACTGCTGCTGAATAGAGCCTTGGCTTTGAGATTTAAAGAGTCTTACCTTCTGTGTGCTCTTTGCCCCATCTTTCTCAACTACCTTCTGTTACTTTGCGCCTTTCCCTCTTTCTATATAATTCCCCCTCTTCCTTTACTCTTCCACATCTCCCTCCATTGTTTGATTAGATTTTTTCATTTTTATTTATTCATTTTCACTGACAACAAGATCCATGTGCTGCAACATTTCAACGCAATGTAGGTCTGTAGCTGTTATGAGTGACTACTGTCTCGGGAAATGCAATCCTTCAGGTTTATATTCTTGCCTAAGTAATTTACCTTTAATGAAGACAACATCATAGACCAGAAAACCTTTACAGATTCTCTAAGGAAATGATCTGATCTTGACATTATTTGACTGATGTTTGGGTGAATGTGTCTAGGAGGATATAATATCCATATGGAATAAAACGGCCAGCGACCAGGCCACCACGGCACGCATAAGAGACACATTACGCCGAGTTCTCAACCTGCCCCCTAACACCATCATGGAGTACAAGATGCACACAGACAGCATCAAGTAAGAGCTTACACACATTAAATCAGTGGATTATTTTTGAGTAGTCTATAGTAAGGTAGTCCTGGGTATAATGCACTTAGCATCTAATCAACAGAGTAGTAACATATACTGCAGTGGTCCCCAATTATTTTTCCCCAAGGGCCAAATTATGTAAAGCAAGTGAGGCTGAGGGCCAACAACCCCCCCCCCACAAAAAAAAAATGACAGCGGTTAAAAAAAATAACAGTTTTTATTAGTGCTGTCAAACGATTAAAATATTTAATCACGATTAATCGCAAATTAATTAATCGCAAATTTTATTTTAATGCTCTTATCATGGAAAAGTGGATTGGCTTGCTTTATGCAATGTTTTATTTTATTGAAAAACAACATTGCCAAACAGGGGTGTACAAAATAAAATTATACGGTGCACATTTCAGACTCTGCTGAAAAGCTGCCCGTTGACATTTTCAGACAACAGTGAAGCTCGCTTCTTTTGCACAACTTTTAAAAGGTAAACTTTCTATTCAGAAGCTTTTTATCAAACATTTTGCCGTATCGCGCTCACCATCACTCAAACCGTAACGTTAGCCTACTACACAGTTTGCGAGGCCAAAAAGAACGTTAATCTTAAAAAAAAAAAAAAAAAAAAAAAAATCTAAAATCTTTTTTTTTTTTTTTTTTTTTTTACGACGTCGCGGGCCAAAAATGTGCCGTACCCGGGCCGGATCTGGCCCACGGGCCGCCATTTGGGGACCACTGATATACTGTATGTCTGATACAAATCTATTTTGTTAAATAATGTACTTAATAGTGTAGGGTGTAACATGTAACAATATGTAGTAACAAGATAATTATGTTGTATTAAGACTATTAGTTTTTCAACTTGTATAACTACTTTGTATACTATTTATTTTCATAAGTACATTGTACACTGCTAACACTGCTGGTTGCTGTCACCAGTCTTTGTTATTTTGCTTTCATCAGTCTATGTAGGTGTAGTTGATACTTGGGATGGTTTTGTGAACTGTGTAATTGAAACTGATTTTGTTTTGGTCCTTGACAGGGCCTGGGAGGACTTCCACGGCCTAGTGAACCCCAGCGGAGGACGCTAAGCTCTTCTTCAGCTAGTCTATGCCAAGGGTATGGCCCGAACGTACACACGTCACCAAATCTTTTCAATTTTAAAAATGGTATATTTTGTTAACTTTAAAAAAATTTGTTACGTCAATATTTCATATGGACATTTGCCTGAGATTATCTGTTTCCTGTTTTAAAACAGATTTCAGCTATTTTCTCTTTTGGTCAAAGAGGAATGCTCGCATGGATGATACCTGGCTCTAGGAAGAGGAGTACCTGTCTTAAAACATACCAGAAACACAAAAAATTGAGATGACTACATTAACGAAAAAAAGAACGAGGACGGAACAGGAATGTGTTGAATGAAACTAGTGAGAAGTGGAAACCTCACAGGGTGCTCCGGATGCATGCAGTCCCCTTAGAAAATCACCAGGGGGGGCTCTCATGACAAACTTCCCCCAGTCGCTGTGATCTGGAAGTAGGCTGTTGACAGTCTACACAACAACCGACCAACCAACCAACCAACTAAGTGACATACAGCAGTTGATTTTCCAAGATTTGAAACAGTCCACTGTCTATGAATTCATATAATATCTTAATGAGCAGCTTCAGCTGTATGTGTTTGACAAACAAAAAAAACAGGGTTGCAGATAGAAAGTTATTTTACTAAAAGTGCAGTATTTTAACTGTAGTGTTTTAAGTTGTTCAAACTAGAGCTGTTGTACAAAAATGTTATATTTCTATAACGTTATTTTGGAAGATGTACATTTTTGGGGAATCGTTGTTGATTCCTCTCCCTCCCTTTGACCTAAAATTTTTGGAATCCAAAGGTTGAGCGTTGTTTAAAAAAAGAGTGGGGCCCTTGAAAGGGTGTGTGTTTGTCGGTGATGGCCTCTGTGGGATGGACCGCCATGCTGCCTGTAGCACTGTGCCTGGCCTCAGAGCCTACTGTCCTTCTCTTCTCTCTTCTCGTCTCTGAATGACAGCTCTCAAAATGCAGAAAGATGATTGGTCAGGTGCTGTGGAGATGTCAGAGACAGCTCGACGAATATAAGGTGGTGATTGGTCAAGTGCTGAGGAGAAGTCAGTGACCGCTTCCTCAATGCTGAGCGATGATTGGCTGCCCTGGCATTTGCTTGGTTCTGAAGGCCCCATGCACTGTATTGGGATCAGCTGTGAACCTTTGTCTTAACCATATAACTATTTTTGACACAAGACACTTGACTGAGCAGAGGGCAGGGGCTTGGGGGCCTTTATGTTTCTTTGCCCACATACATACATACTGCCTGAACTTCAGAAGATGGTGCTGGAAATGGTGGTGATGTTTTAAAAAAAAACAAAGGTATTGTTCGAATACAATTGATTATAGCAATAAATGTTAATTATGCATCTGCTGCTAACCATGTTGGTCATTTGTGTTGTGTTCTCATATTTTAGAAACAATGTTCACAAAAAAAGACTTCTGAAGATGATAGGACATATAGGTATTTATGGTAAGGTATTTAACACAGACCGAAGAAATACTCATAGGCATACTCACTAATTTTTAATGAATATGTCTATCAAAGGTTTGTGTGTATAACAAAATAGCACTATGCACTATGCACTGCAGTATCCATAATAAAAACCAATGTCACTATCAAAACCCTGATCCGACCTTTACTGTCGCAGACAGACGTCCTGGAGCTAGTGTAGTATATGCATTAGCATCATGGGTCACATCCCCTGGTGTAGATCCTCAGTAGCTTATGCTAATACTTCCTCCATTACCTTTAGCTCATCTCAAAGAACATGAAATTCTAGAAAGAAAGAAAGAGAGGCATTGAACAATCCACTCATGACATAAACTTAATTTGAAAGAATTAGGGGAGCAGATTGGTTGTAGCTGATATTAAGGAAGCAGTGAGGAGTCTTTGTGTAACACTAACAAGCTCACTTGGTAAAAGGCAGTAGAACTGTCTTGTAAACACCAACAGTAGCACAGTTGGCGATGACAATGAGTAACACCAGCTTACTAGCCTGGCAACTTGCTGAGAAAGCTGTTTCCTGATTTTTGCTGGGTTTCTGACCCTGAGCACAGAACTACATAGTGCATACTTCATGACCAATCAAACATATGACTTTGGTGTTGTCACTACATTACTCTACAGGTTGAGTTATGTCCAGTAGCATTAAAACATGCAAAATGTTTACTTACTAGGAGGAAGCTGGCAGCTAGCAGGAGCACTTTGGTGTTCATAGGCATCTCCTGTGGGACTGTGAACAGAGGGGTGGTAAACATGAGATACTGACACAATGTAGCTATCATTGAGAGTATTGTGTAGCAGGGATAAATAGGACACTCTGTATGAGAAACTGGCTGCCAGCATATGTATAGAAATAACAAGAAACTCACCATCCAGTCCGAAATATTCATGGTCCATGTTACATTCTTCATTAAAGCCAGGCCATTTTTTCCATATGCTGCCTATAGTCTCACCAAGTGTGGAGACCACCTGAAGCAACACAGCATGTGTAAGGATGGCAGTGTTGCAAGAGTAAACCATCAATCATTTTCAGTGTGACAACTATATCCCTAAAATAATTACAAGCAGAACTAAGGGTCATCATCTCTGTACAATTCAACTAATGACTGACAGAAAGTCCTCAAACAATCACCTCATTTTAGGGATTTGATCATCTTAATTGAAATTGAGTGCAGAATAGTTGTTAACACACTAGTATGGCTTTCTACAGTGTGTTTCATGGCTCTCTAACAAAGCATTTGTTCGCTTTCTGAGATGAGAGTGTGACCCGTGGTGACCCCATACCTGAAACTCCTGGTTGGAGAGACATCGCAGAGGACAACAAGGGCCCTGGATCCTCAAGGCCAGACTTCCGTCGGAGCCACACACCTCAAAGTACGGAGTGAACATACTCCACCTGACAAGACATAACAGAGAGGGAGGCCAACTTTATTCCAGGGGTCAATCATGAACAATCAACCAGCTATCTGAACCATCAACTTACATATTGAAATTGGTAAGTAGCAGATTTGGATTTAAATGGAAACTTTAGGATTTTTCAACCCAGGCCCTACTTTTAGATCTTTTGGGGTCCAAAGCATTAAAGATAAAAACGGAAACGGTCTAGTATTGAGTTAGAACACCAAAACCAGCAACCACAAAATGGCTGTGCAATGGAATCCTATGGAGCAAGCATGCACGTCAAAGTAATCCACTTGTTTTAGCCGCCGACAAGCACATAGTCAATCATCTAAGGGAGGCACTCCCTATAAGGCCCAGGTTGAAAAATGAAAGATAAGGTTTAAGATTATGGCTAGTGGTTAATGGTGAATTAACAGGTAGTTGAGAATTAAGCCAAGTATGTTAAAAGTTTGTTTGATAATAATATTAAACAGAGACTGACTATCACAATTTGTTATCATATTTACAATAATAAGCTATTAGAGCAAAGATCATATAGATTGGTTGTGAAGACAGCAGATAAACTATTGAAGGTCTGAAGCTATATGGGAGAGGTCACCATGCTTCTTAACTGAATCTAATTAACCAGTCACTCGTGGTGGCATTTGTGTTTCTGTAAACATGTCGTCCCAGCATTTAATTACGGCCCCAGTAGCCAGCAGGCCGATTTAATTCAGAGGGAACGGTCTGCCACCCACCACAGCACCATTAGAACACAAAGAGGACCTTATCTGACCCGGCCAAATAGTTGGCACCAGAAGAAAGAGAGGAGTGTTGCCTGGTCCATAACGAGTGTTTTAAAAGGAGAATCACTGGTGTGGACAGTCTGACGTAACAAGTGGAAGGCAGGGGAGGGGAGGGGGAAAAGCTGAGGCCCTAAGACCTCAAACGTCCCCATCTAAAGAGACAGACACAAATACTGTACAGTAGGCACTGCAGGGGCACAACATAGGCACATGGTCAAACAAGGTATGCCTTCAAGCGCCTATAGAGATACATACAAATCACACACAAACACAGAGGTTATGGTGTATGTGGCCTTTCCCTATTAATATGTCCACACACTGTCCTTATGGAGGGGGGCACATCGTCTCCACCCTTTCGACCGGGGTCAGTGGAGGTCGAGACGCACCCTACCTCTGATGCACTGTGCCAATCAGCTGTCTCTCGGCTGAATAGGCCCTCATTTCCATCAGACAGCAGCCAAGGCAGCACGTGTCGGCCCGCAGGGGCCTCTCGAAGTGAAAGACCTGCTGGGCCTGGCGATCAAAGCCCTGCAGGGAGCAGGAGCGTGCGGGGCCACAACATTGGAGGCACACACAGGAGCTCTCTGGGGGAGCAATGAGAGAGAGCGAGAGAGAGACGGAGAGAGACAGAGAGAGTTGAAGTTACGGTGTAGTGATAACACATGATCATAACATAACAATTATTGAGATAATTAGGATAATTGAAAAGTGTTACTACTGAGAGAAGTACTGAAAAGGACATCAATTGCAATATAGTAAAAACGGATGGAAAAAGTCAAAGAATGTGAATGAATGTGTAAAATAAAAGACTAAAAACAGGTGCAGCATATTGCTGACGATGATGCTGTGTTGTATTTAAGTGATAAATACTTAATTGTGACAAAGTAAACTAGCTATGTACATTTCATGCAATATACTATGTGTGTGTGTGTGTGTGTGTGTGTGTGTGTGTGTGTGTCCCAGAATTAACCCTAGTCTGAACATGGTTGTTATACCCACTGAAAACGAGACAGCTTGGTTACCTTCAACCGCCACAAAGACTTGATCTTTGTTGTTATTGGCAATATTGTAGATTCTTCGAGGGACACACTGTGGACCTGGCAAACATTGACTTTGTCAGAAGTGGACACTTAAGGCCAACAATGACAGATACAATTAAATATTTCTCTCTTAAGTTTATGAACATTTTTCAAGTGATGTCTCTTTCAATCAACAGTAACATTAAATCCGAACAAAATATATGTCCCTTCAGTTCAATAGTGTCCCTGGTTTGTCTCAGCAATTGTCTCACCTCTCAGCTCTGGTTTGGTTGTTATGTGCAGTTGACTGACTGTGCTGAGAACAGTGAGACCCCTTGCTGCGCTTGGCTCCAACCAGCAATCCCTCCGCTCCAAGTCATCCATCTCCAGCCCAGACACTCCCTCTGTGGGCCTGGCCACCCCACTCGGCCCCTGGTCTCCCTGGTGGAGCATCACTGCCTGGTTCTCGGACTCTGCGGGCCCAGGGAGAGCTCCCATCTCTGGAAAGAGGGAGGCAGAGGAGCCCTGAAGGCCTGCACGGGCCCCCCAGCACCGGTGAAAGGCCCGGTACACCATGTGGATATGCTTCTCTCTCTCCAGCCCACCGAACGGCTGAGGTTGGTCGGTTACGGCTGACATGGTCTACTGCAGATTGAGAGCAGGACGTGGAGGGCACAGCATCATCACTGTGAGGTGGAGAGAGGGAGAGAGAGAAAGAGTAAGTGGAGAAACATACAGAAGACTGATACAGCAACCCTGGTAATATAGTAATACTTGTGTAATTTTTTTTTTTTTAAAGATTTATTTTGGGGCTTATACCCACTTATGGTATAGGGCTGCTGCCGCTTGCGCCACAGCTCCCCCATACTTGTGTAATTTATTATAAGAAACTGTACAGGAAAATGTTCAGCAAAATGTCCACCTCATAAGGTGCAGTAGAACAGTGGTTCTCAATCCTCCTGATATGGTGCAATAGAACAGTGGTTCTCAATCCTCCTGATAAGGTACAGTAGAACAGTGGTTCTCAATCCTCCTGTTAAGGTGCAGTAGAACAGTGGTTCTCAATCCTCCTGATAAAGTGCAGTAGAACAGTGGTTCTCAATCCTCCTGATAAGGTGCAATTGAACAGTGGTTCTCAATCCTCCTGATAAAGTGCAGTAGAACAGTGGTTCTCAATCCTCCTGATAAAGTGCAGTAGAACAGTGGTTCTCAATCCTCCTGATATGGTGCAATTGAACAGTGGTTCTCAATCCTTGTCCTGGGGCCCCTTCTGCACTGTGTGCGCGCCATCTTTCCCTGCCCTACATACCTGACTGGACCTAATGGCACCCTTGATTTGCTGAACACCTGACATCTCTTTAAGAGTCAAATTATTGCACTGATTGGACATTTTGAGGAGCAGGTCTGAGAGCCACTGTAGTAGAGCAACAAAGTTATTTTAGAAATATACATCTTTACTGTAATACTGTAATACAAGCTACAGGCTACCAAAATAATACTAGGATGTTGTGATACCTGGTACCCTGGCAACTGAAGCAAACCTCTAACATTCCAAGTCTATTTTCCCCAGTTGGCCGCCACTGATGCCAATCACACGAAAGTGTATTATACGCATCAACCTGGAAATCAGGCTTGATGCAGCAACAATAAAATCAGACAGTCCGCGTTAATGAATGACCTGGGCTCCATTGAGCGAGAGTAAATGTGTTAATTGTACGGGGTGATCGATGGCAGTGTTTTTCTTCCGGTATGGCTCCCCTGAAGCTTCAGCCTGTTTCCAGAGTCGTTGCAGAGATTGAGAACAACCAACACAGTCGTTGCCACCCGTCTGCCATGTTTGACCATCGTTACACCTCTCTGAACTCACGCTTTTAAAACAATCACAGATATATACCAAAGCTGCCTTTCAAAATATATACCCCCAAAATATGTTGGCTTAAGATGTTAAAGTGTTGTTATAACTTACCACTAAGAACTTACCATTTTAGTCAGAATGTTGCTTTGAATGTTAAGAGATGTCCACGAGCTGGCAAACTCAGTGGCTCTGTGGTGAGGGAGCAGAGAAGATTTACTGAGCTGTCCCCCGGGCCTTTGTGAGGAGGGTGGGCAGGGCCCACAGACTCTCTTGTAAAGGCAGTGTTTGTGCGTGTGTGTGTGTGTGTGTGTGTACTTGTGTGGGGGTGTGTTTGGAGGTTGGTTCAACATGGTTATCTCCCCCCTCAGACACACACATACACACACACACACACACACACACACACACACACACACACACACAGACACACACACACACACACACACACACACACACACACACACACACACACACACACACACACACACACACACACACACACACACACACACAATCTCACTGGCTCAGTGTCATCCCTCTCGTTTCCATCCCAACCAGCCGGATCTGCCCATTGTTGCTCCAGAAAGGTCCCACTCACCCATGTAATTGAGAGCCTTCTTGAAGGAGAGGATTTTTGAGAGGTGGGGGTACACATCTCTCCCTCCCTCCACCTCATTCCTACCCCCAACGGAGATGAGATCAGAAGAGGCGGGGGAGCATCTTAGTTACTGGAAGTGTTGGTTCAATTTAAGGACACAAAAGGGCGTTCCCAGAATAGATGTGATTGGCTGAAGAGGGGTCTAGTGTACCATAAAGCTCTCCTTTCATATGTATGACGTCCACTAAGTATAAAGCGATCTTAATCACCAGGCACATAGGTCTCTCCTGCACTGTTTTCTGGATTAGAAGCTGCTGAGTCTTAGTAGCTTTGTGAAATACTTCATGTACCCGTAGAACTCAAAGATCCTCCACAGCTGTGCTTCATCAGGGCTCTTATTCAACACAGAGGTTATTACAGTAGAGCGCACTGTTAGATTTCGAATAATATTTACAATAGTCTTATTATGTCAACATTTTAGCCTTTATTGAAAAGAAAATACAAAGATCATTGCAGCACAAATTCCACCGGTACTTAGAAGAAAAGATGAAGATGAGCTGAATATTACTTGAATGTATGCTGAAAAACACTGTTTAAAAATTGTTATGTTGTCTGCTTTCCACAGAATGCAACACCAGTCACTGAGGTATAGCACACAGTATCATACACTGAATTCATCACATAGTTTATTTCTCTCTGTTTAATGCCTCTCTGTTTTTCTGTCTCGATATCTGTTTAAGCTGACCTCCTCCATGAGCCACTGCTGTGACAAGCAGGTCAAACCTCTTCTTTCTGGCAGTTCTAAGGGTGCTGCTGTGTACACTCCTGCCTAGTGTTTTCCCACGGCACCCAAACAAATATGCCACTGCTTCCCCAGCTCTCAAAGCACAGGGGTAAGTGAGTTAGGAAGTAAAAGCTTCATCTTTTGAGCTTCTACACTTTCGTTCTTATTCAGGCAGGTACTTCTTCGGATCTCCCGGGAAAGGGGTGGAGGGAGCAAGGTTGAAGTGACCCATCAGGAAGATGCAGATCGTGCCAAGAATGAAGAGCATCGCCATGGCAAAGAAGCACACCCTGTCAATCACTCGAGCTGCCAGGAACCACTCCTCATTCTCCTGTTAAAAAATAAATGAAGATGCCTTGCAGTCCGCCCAAAATGATAATATTCATACATTTCAAAATTATAAATCTAAATTGTAGGCTAACTCATTCTATGCTATGGTTTCCTATATTATGCTGTGACATGCTATGTCATGCTAATGTACTCTTTGTGATTGCTTGAGGTGATCTATCTAATAAGACCGGCTACTATTATATGAGTGTGTGTTTCGCATCCATGACTTACGTTCTGGAAGTCGTTCTGTTGCCTAGCGCTCTCTGTGATGTGTTTGCAGGCTGCCACACATTGCTGGACTTCTGCCGAGGCCTTGGCCAAGCTCTCCCCAATCTCCTTTTCCGTCCCCTCCTCCAACCCATTCTCTGGGGGTCAGAGGTCAAAATGCAGCAAATATTTAACCCAGCAGGGACGTTACAAGGCCATGATAAAGTCAGTGTTAATGTGGGTATGCATCTTTTCATTCTGTGAATCAAGAGGAGCTGAGGAATGAGGCTCGCAATGCTGTATAGGACTGCAGTGCACAAGTTTGTGGGAGTTTTGTACAGAAGTGAAATCAGATTTTAATGATTCATTCAGATTATCATTCCAACACACATGTACACACACACTCACTCACACACATTCACAGAATTCTGAGAAAGCTCTTCCGGATCTTGTCAAAATGCCCAGTGCCCAAAAGTCAAACTATATTAAAAAAAAAGAACCTGTAAATAAACGTTCTGTGCCAAAGAGTATGACCCCACCCCCCCCCCCAACACACACACACACACACACACACGCACACTTACGGATCTTCTGCAGTGCTGTAGCCATCAGTCCGTCTCTCTTCTTCAGCCTTGCGAACATGAGCTCGGAGCGCGCTGTCCGGAGCATGTACTCCTCCGCCTTGGCGATCAGGCCCACAGAGCTGCGGCGTCGCCGGGCGAATGGGGACCCGTTCTCCCTCCAACCGCTGCTGTCATCTTTGGGGGCCAACGGCGCCATGTGCATCTTCATCAGCCGAGGCAGGATATTCAGAAGCACCTGCAGGCCACAGACAGGGACGTGTGTAAACTTTTTATTGCTGAGGATAGTTTGGGTATTCTCAGTACAGAAGAACATGTCAGGCGTACTTTTGGACTCTCCATATAGGTTGTTGTGGTAATTCTTGGTGTTGTTATATTATAGTTTTGTGAGGCAAAAGTAGCTCAGGAATGTTCTTATTTTCAAGTTTCAAGTTAAGTCATGTTACCTGTCTTTTTAGGTTCAAGGACATGGGTAGGCTGCTTATATTTCAGCACAGTTTTTACTGGTATTAAAGATCCCTGTATACTGGGATTGTAACAGCCAATCAGCCAGCTGAAAGGAGTGGTTTAAGTGATGACAGAGAGGGAATATGACAACAGTATTAAATGGGTAAGCTGCCAGGCTATATTTCAGCACTGATCTTTTTACTGGGCTTACAGTCAGAATCTTTTCAATAAAGAAGAGCCTGTCTGGTATGATCTTTGCAAGTTTAAATCTGTCATCAGTATACATCAAGATTAGTGAGGCAAAAGCAGCTAAGGAATCAAATTGTTTGTTATAGTTATGGATATAGTTGGCAGAGATGTATTTGGCGGATGTTTTTATCCAAAGTGACTTATAAAACCTATTCAGACTATTAAGAACAACGTAAAATGAAGTATAATGCGCATAAAATATTAAGTTTCACACTGACTACATCAAAGCAACAGCTGTCAATATACGTACCTGTCTGACTCTATTGCTCATGTTGTGTGTGTTGGGGGTCCTCAGGGAAACATTCAGCACAACCACAGAATTCATCACCGTGATAGTAG